>NC_081783.1:2802262-3014117 GCF_963082965.1 Carassius carassius | reverse complement strand
CAGACATTGTTTTAGCTGAAGATATTGAGATGGTTTTCTTACTCAAATCCTCTGTGTTTGCACTGTCAGACCCAAACCACAATTGATATAAATAATTACACAGTCCCCAAACATCGTTCAAATGTGTGGCTGACCTGCAATATTAACAGGACTCTTTTTCTTTTGTTGAGATTCTTTTGTTATTATTGAGTATGGTCGTTATTCTCTGAGCTTTGGCTCTAATAGAGGGATAAATAAAGAAATATTTCAGGATTAAATGCTAGTTTGATTCTGGGGCTTCTGACAGTTTGAATCTCCATCTGAAACACAAGGCTTTAGGGTTATCGTCATTTCTTTTTCCATCTATCTCTCCTCCTCTTTCCGTCACGGCGTTCTCTCTGGAGCCTGCACTCGGAGTCATTCATAGCTGGAGCTCCACAGCCGAGCGGTCTGGCCTCCCTCCCATCAGTCAGCCAGCCCCCTCATGCAGGATTGAATTTGCTGATGCTCGAATGGCCGTGCGCGTTGCTCCCTGGGCAGTATTGAATTATCCACAGCAAGGCTTTGGTTGCTACCCAGTTCCTTTGGATTGAATTTTCTGTCTCTAATATCCCTGATATATCTGTATTGAATTTGTTGCTCGTAAAAACAACTTATTAAATCAAATTTTTAGAGATGCTGGTAATCCGTTTAGTAGGATGGTGGTTTGGCTGCAGGTTTCTGATGAAATAGTCCAGTTTGCCTCACCTTTCCCCAACCTTCTACAGACATACTATCTTTGTGCATTCAATTAGATCAAATGATATCACCCCATGACGCTTGCCATTCAATAACTCAGACAAATGAAAAGCACTCCTACCGCTAGACAAGTAGTCATTTTCCGAGCAAGATAGTTGATATGGTGTGTATGCACATGGAGCTGCCCCATTGTGCCCGTCCTCGGCTCATCCTGAGGCAGCCGAGGCTTCCTCTCCCCATGTCATCCATCTCTGTAATCCCACTCATCTGTAATTAATCCGCAAAGACAGGGGGCCAGATACTGGATTTGTAATGGGAAAAGCTCTATTAAAAGCGTCGCCCCCTGCTGAAATTGTTAATGGCAGGTTTTTGTCCTCCTAACCAGATTCTGCCTGTTATTTCATTTACAGACAGTGTTGACTGGTATAGCTGTGCCTTTTGATTCGCTGACACCACTTTTTCTTTGAACCTTGCCTCTCGTACCCTTCGTGGAATGGCCCTTAAAAGATTTATATTAAGGTGTTATTGGGAATTGTACCATTTGTTGAAGACCTTGATGAAATGAGTGTGCATGCTCTAGGGATTTGCAAGCGTTTACTGTGGTCTCCTCTGAGCTGTTACTATCATCCATACAATAGAATGACCCAGTCACACCTTCGCCTTGTAACTAATTCAGATGTGTTGTTCCCGAGTCTGCATTACCCAAGCTTTATAGAGATTATCCATATGAATATTTACTTGATCTCAGCCGTGATTTCCTTCCTCCTTTGCATTTAAATGCCATATCACAGATGGAATATGACATTGAGTGTGTGGTAAACATTGCTCTTCTGATTCTGTCTTCAGAGAGCTCTGTTTCCCGACATTTCTCAGGGATCATCCACTCCAGCATTCATGCTAGACGTACAAACCTCCTCTGACCTTTATCCGATACTGTCTCACTATCTGTCCCTCATTACTATCTCTCTCTCTCTCTCTCCAGTCGCCTGCACTCCAACAACCTGCACTGCGACTGCCATCTGTCCTGGCTCTCTGATTGGCTGCGGCAGAGGAGAGGGCTGGCCCCTTTCACACAGTGCATGGCCCCCGCCCATATGAGAGGTCTCAATGTTCCCGATGTTCAAAAGAGAGAATTTGTCTGCACAGGTATGACAGTGTTCACTTTCTCTGTCGATAACAAAAAAAAAAAAATATATATATATATATGTATATATATATATATATATATATATATATATATATATATATATATATATATATATATATATATATATATATATATATATTATTATAAACTTAATTTAGCATATTTTTCAAGAAAATTAAGCTTGCTTTTAGTATGTAAGCTTGCTTTGTTTGTTTCTTTGTTTGTTTATTAGTTTATGCATTTATTAATTTATTTATTTATTAATGCATTAAACAGACATTTATTAATGCATTTGACAATATTTACCCTAATGTTAATAACTAAACAGACATTTGTTTATTTATTTATTTATACTATTACTATTTGTCATGAGAATAATTTCACAGTGGAAAAATCTTAAAGCTCTGTACATAGGGTCTTTACATAATTGTCATTATTTAAATTACACACACACACATATATATATATATATATAATTTTTCTTTCTTTCTTTCTTTCTTTCTTTCTTTCTTTCCTTGTCCTACCAGTCGTTTTTTTCAAATTTGTAATTAATTTACAAATGTTGGCTATTACAAGTAAACACTTGGGGTGTTTTAATTGTGTTGTTTTATAAAGCGACTCCATACATTCTATTTCTTAATGGACCTTTGGATTTCATTGGTGAAAAAGTTCACGTTCAGCTCTTGTTAATTAAGCCCCCTGTTCCTTACCCTCTGATTAATCAACTGATGAATATACTCCAACACAAACACAAAACACGCTGCAAGAAAAAAGCGTTTCTTAATTAAGTTGCAAAGCAAGACAATAAAACAACAGGGAGTCTGTCCTTGCTGATTATGTACTGTATTAAAAACTATTTTCACCCGTCTTCATTTATGCTGTTATTGGGACTAATATTCATTTTCAGACTTCTGCACAGAGGCGACATGGCATTTATAACTACTATCAGAAGGAATGCTATTCTGTTTGTATTTGATTCAAAATGCTGTTAATGTTCCCTGTGTTCTCCATTTGCTTTCTTGTGTCATTAAACCATGTTTTCTTTAGTCAGTTTTCCACCTGATCTGTTATTTCTCCATCTTTTTCTCCTCCCCAGGTCCTGCTCAGACGGAGCCAAGGTCATGTGCTCCCCAGGTGTCCATCTGCCCTGCCGCCTGCACCTGCAACAACAACATCATAGACTGCCGTAGAAAAGGCCTGACGGAGATTCCTGCCAACCTGCCTGAAGGAATTGTAGAAATGTATGGATTCCACTCCTCAAAATCATTTCCCTTCTCTATTTTTGTAAAATCTGCCTGTGTGATAAGTACTTACCGCTGATATCTCCTGTGCGGTGATCTGGCTTCTTCCACCTGTCATGAAACAAAGGCCATCAGCGGTGCGGTGTAGCACCCTCATTAGTGAGTGCGTTAACACCGTGCCGCAGTAACAGATGTACAATTTTTTCTTTTTTTTCAGTTTAATGTGTTAAAAAGGTATTTGACACCTTTGGTAACGTTACAGTAGCCTATATCAACACGCTACCAAGCACGATAAAACGCAAAAGAGATGTTATTAATTTGGTACTAGCACACTGTCTGTGAAGCAGTAGTGCATTAAGTTCTTTTTCGCCTTTAAAGAAACCTGCTACAGTCCGTCACTGATGTTAATCAAAGAACTAAAGAAAAAGAGAAACCACTCACTGCTCTTCGCTGATTGTAGCCTGATTAATCTATATTCAGTTTATAGTTTATGCATATGCAATTTAGTTACTTTTCAAAGCCTATTAAATGTTAAAAATAATGTCTTTCAATTTTACTGTAATGTTAAATGGCTATAATTAATGGCTAAAGGGGAAAATGCAATTACAGGTACAGGTATATACAGGGACCAGTTGCATTATTAGTATCAATATCATTAATAATAGAATAAATAGTAAAAATATGCCATTAAACCATAAAATATATCAATAGCTTCAATTGCAATCGATTGACAGCACTAGGGATGATAAGAAAACATCACTTTTTAGAATTTCCATTTCAAAATCATTTTGGAGGATATTCTCTAAAACCATAGTTGTCTTTGGATGTCTTTGATGACCGTGGCTTATTTTGTGCGATTCGGTTATATTTTTATGAGCAAGCCACAGTTTTTAAAGCAACCATTAGATTAATGCTGTTGTAAATTTTTCTGCCTATTAACTTTTTTTATATGACCTTTGCTTCATTGTGCCGGGCATGTTAGCTTGCGTAATGCTAATGTTAGCATATTAACCTTAGCATTCTTATTAAAAAGCAATCAGATTAATGTAATTCATACAGTGCCACCGCTTAAAACATCTGACCTTGTTGTTGTTCCAACCACTTCTGTATTTGGTGTCCTTCAAATGCAAGAGAACGTCTAAAAGGGGTTTTGTGGTATCCTCCAATAAAGAAGGACGTTTCGGTTGCGCATGGGAAATTTGCAAGGCCAACATTTCCATTGTGCGCATAGGCTGGGACGTCGCATTTAATGATCACATAGCAGCGCAGCGGTGCGCTCACACACATGCATACTGTTACAAAGAAAACAAGTTTTTCGATGGGTTTTGGCTCATCTTGCCTCAAGCTGATTGAATGTTCTCATGCTTTGGAGAACGTCCATAGCGTCTTGGTCAGGGTATTTGGTATCCCTATTGATTCAGAGATCCTTGTTTGCACTAAAGGAAAGGTAGGTAATTGCCCTGATATGTGCTGTTCCTCGCCGTTGTTGTTATGTCAATAGTGTATGACCTTTCCATAATAAATGTATATGCAGGCTAGGACACATTAGTCCAACCGAGCCCATGGCCAAAAACAAATTGGGCTAATGAAATGATGTATAACCTGGAGCATGCAGAGAGCTGTGCTTATTTCTCAGGGACTTGTTTTCAATGCCATCCTTTCCCAGTGAGCCAAAACCCAAATTGAACACTCAGTGTATATGCTGCCGTAAAGCATTAGATGGCTTTCTCTGTAGACCTCCTGAAGGAGCCTTAAGTATCAACTAGAGTCTCAAAAGCAAAAGGTTCTTCAGAGAAAGACTCTTTTGAGCACTTTAGCACCCTTGTTTCATCAAGAACATTTGATGCACTCTTGCTCTATTGTTCTGTTTGCAATAAGTAAAAAATAGCAAGTCATTCTAAATAAAACATTTAAAAATGGATTAGGTTATTCGGATCAGCATAATGTTTTTTTTAAGCACAAGATGGTTACATAAAGCGCTAAAGAACAAAGTTATTTGTGGAACTTTAACATTTATATTGAGCCTGTAAAACACGTCTCCACATGCTTTCAAACTCTGAAAAATGAAATCACCAGCAGATCTGTGTTGTGAGGGGAATAAATGTGATATGGTGCATGTACATTTGCGAGACACCTACAGGAATATTACATTGTTTTCTTTTCTCTGCCGTGCCATATTTGTTTCGTTAGTTTATTATATACAATTACTAGCTTAATGGAAAAGTCAGCGTCGTGTAACAAAACATATCCATCTGTTCCCATGTAGTCGTCTGGAGCAGAACATGATCAAGAGCATCCCAGCAGGAGCGTTTTCCACGTACAAGAAACTGAAGAGAATGTAAGAACTTCTTCACACAACAACACAGACTGATGATCTTACCATGTACACTTTACCGATCAAAAGGTCGGTGTCAGACTTTTTTCTTTTCATAAAAAATCAACAGCACAACTGTTTTCAACATTAGTGAAATATTTCTTATAGAATGAATTCTCAAGGATCATGTGACACTGAAGACTGGAGTAACGCTGCTGAAAATTCAGCATTGCATCACAGGAATAAATTACATTTTAAATATATTAAAATAGATAACAGGTATTTTAAACTGTAATAATATTTAACCATTTTACTGTTATTATGCAGCCTTGGTGAGCATAAGAGCTTTCTTTTAAAAACATACTGACCCTTGAACTTTTGAATGATAGTGTACATCCAAAAAGCACTTTAAATTCCTCTATTTTGACACATCAAGAAATATAAACACTTTCTTCTTATATTTTTCCAGCCTATGCATGAACTCTATACCTACTGCAAGTGATCTCCTGTCAACCGCATTGAAAATATCGTAGAAGGGTTCATAACCCACCGCAGTTTCTAGAGGCATGTCAGCCTGCACAAGAAAATTTATATTTTACACACAAATTCAGATATTTATTCAGATCTTCTCACCTCTGCTTTGGCAGTGATGTTTTGATGTGCAGAGCTCAGTATTTTTAAAAAAGGATATACACAAACCAATCTGGGCTTCCTGAGAGAAACACACCTGAGGGGAAAAAAACATGAATTCACAACCACTTCTCACCGAATCGTTCTAGAGTTTATTTCCACCCCAACAAACTTACATGACAGAAGATTTGAAAGAATCAAGTCATTATTTATTCACCCTCATGGTCCACTGCAGTTCAAGTCATGTGATAGCTTAATGTGAGAAGAAGTAAATGGTTTAAAGATTAGATGCTAATGATGATCACCATGCAGTTTCTCATGTTCTTTCTCCTCAGTATCGAGTTCGTTGGGTATTTATGGAGTATTGACGTCCTGTCAGACAAATGTGCAAACCATCCTTTTGTTGGTCTAACAGTTGGCCGTATTATCTCTATTTATGTCATTACAGAGACCTGAGCAAGAATCAGATATCCGAGATTGCAGAAGATGCATTTAGTGGCCTGCGCTCGCTCACTTCACTGTAAGTGTTTTTCACACACACCTGCAAACATTCATACATCCTGAGCTGCATACTAATTCATTTACAAAGATAATAGGCGTGCGTGAATGTAAACAGTCAGGTGAAAGGACAGGTGTCGAATAAATCAGCTGACAGAAAGGAGACGAGACAGCCAACTGTCTGTCTGAGTGTGTTTGCTGACATCTGTGGCAGCATGAACACAAGGGAGGACTTTCATTTAAATCACCTCGACAAGTCTGAGAGAGACAATATTAATTTGGTCAGATCTATCTCTCTGCGTCCGCCCCACACAGCTGTACACTGCTCATTTACACATGCGGCGTGAAAGAGGCGCTGAGGGGTGCAAGATGGGCATAGAGCAAAGAGGACACGCGAGATGACATAAACACACAACCACACGTTTGCTCGGAAATTAGAGTTTGTTGAAGGAATGGTTCAGCTGAAAGTGAACTCATATAAACTCATTCTTTCTTCTGTGAACACAAAACACATTTACTATGAATGGAGAACTTCAAAAGGACACAAAACACCATAAATTGTCATAAAAATAGTCATGCACTGTATTTCATGTCTTCTGAAGCCATACAATAGCTTTGTTACAGGAACAGACTGAAATTTAAGTCATTATTCACTGAAAACGTTGACATCTGCCCTAACTCTCTATGGCTTGTTGATAAGAGAGGTATTTATATCTAACTATTTATTAATTCAAAATAATGACATAATAAGATCATGACTGAATCATCAATTATTTGATGATTGGTCCAGTTTTCTGATTCAACGGCTTTCTCTTACAACATTATCAGTAACTTTTCTGACAGATTTCAGTCCGTTTCTTATATACAGCTACATTGTACATCATACATCGTATGACTTCAGAAGACTAGTTTTATGTACCACTTTCATGATTTTGACCCCTCTAAGAAAAACACATCCACGCTTGATGTGTTGCATGTGGGCTACATACATGTGGGATGATTCATTGCTCTCTATTTACATTGTATCTGTGTGTATCTCCAGGGTCCTGTATGGAAATAAAATCGCTGAGATCCCAAAGGGACTGTTTGATGGCCTGGTCTCCCTGCAACTGCTGTGAGTGCTGCATTTATGACTCAATAACCTTCAATGTCAAGAAGATAATGACTTCTGTGTATGTGAATGTTCAGTGGGGTCCAAGTTTTACTACAAGTGATTTTTCTTTTTACACTACCACTCAAAGAAATGAATTTATTCAGCAAGGATGCAATAAATTGATCAAAAGTGACAGCAAAGTCATTTAAAAGACATTTAAAATTAATTTGAAAAAAATATATATTTAAAATAAATGCTGTTTGTAATTCTAAAACATGTATCATGATTTCCACAAAAATATTAAGCAGCAAACTTGATAATAAGAAATGTTTCTTGAGCAAATCTGCATATTAGAATGATTTCTGAAGGAGCATGTGACACTGAAATTGCATTTTAAAATAGAGAACCTATTAACTGAAATTGTAATAACATTACAAAACATAACTGTTTTTATTGTATTAAATGCAGCCTTGGTGAACATGAGATCATTTTTTAAATATTATAATAAATGTTAGATTTTATCATAGTTTCTTAACAATTTTACTGAGAAAAAAACGTTCAGAATTTCTGTATTTGATATTTTTTGTATTTGCTTTAATAACAGTAGCACTTTTCTCTCTGCAAATTTGTGCAATGCCTGATTGTGCATGTCATCTAGCATGATTTGAGAATGTCTGATTACCGTATTTTCTGGACTATAAGTCACACTTTTTTTCATAGTTTGGCTAGTCCTGTGATTTATAGTCAGGTGCGACTAATTTATCAAAATTCATTTGACATGAACCGAGAGAAATGAACCAAGAGGAAACATTACTGTCAACAGCCGCGAGAGGACGCTCTATGCTGCTCAGTGCTCCTGTAGACTACACTGAAAACACAGAGCGCCCTCTCATGGCTGTAGACGGTAATGTTTTCTCTCGGTTCTTGGCTCTAAATAAATGCAACTTATAGTCCAGTGCTACTTATATATTTTTTTTTCCTCGTCATGACGTATTTTTGGACTGATGCGACTTATACTCAGGTGCAACTTATAGTTCGAAAAATACGGTAGTTACCTCATTATTATTATTATTATTATGTTTTTAAGTTATTTTTGTTTTAGGAACCCATTGTATATATGTACAGTACATGCTTCACAATGAGAACAAACGTGTTTAGTATAAAAAATGGACTTGTTTGATTAGAGGAGGTAAAACATTTCTGCCTTTTCCCTCGTGAAAGGAAGAAAAGCACTAAAAGAAGAGAAAAGAGCATGTAGTGTTTTGACTGAAAGGAGCATCAAGTTTAATTCTCGTTTCCTCTGGGGGAACACTCTCGACATCATTAGCATGTAAATTGGTCTTGATTGCTAAACATGTCCCTCACACCTACTTATATTTGTGTAGACATGGAAACATTGCTCTGACATCATTTCTGCATTTAATGGTCCAAATTAAGGTGAATCTGTCGGCTCTAATGGGCCTGTTTCAGCTTATTCTAATACTTTGGGGAAATTCTGATGGCTTCCACTTTTCTTAACGTACACACTGCTGCCTCAGGCACAAAAATAAGCTCACATCACCTGTTATTATGCTTCTAAAACGCCATAGATTTACTGGTGCGTCCGGCCCATGTTTTCACTGTCAACTGCCATAATGACTCAAATTATCTGTGTTTTCAGCAATTAGAGTTCTTCATCCTTAATGGATTTTCTTAATAAGACCCTTTCAAAGGTACACCTCAGGGCATTCCAGCAATTTCGCAAAGCTATTCTGGTGTTTCTGTGTTTCTTTCTGTTGTTTATGGTTTTATTCACTTTAGTTTTTCTTCCTTTTTTGAGATACTCAAACCTAATTATTTCACCCTGTGAGAAGACTAACGATGCATGTGTTTGCTCCAAGACAAAACCTCATTACAGTGGCTTTCAGTAATTAAGCACATGACTGCTTTAGTCAATTGTCAGGCAGCATGAACGAGAGAGAAGTGTGTGACATGACAGGAGTTATGTGTGCAACTCAGGAGCTGAATACTCCAGCAGTTCATCGACAACACATTCACTCGGGTTTGGTTAAAATTAGTGATCTGTGAACCGAGTAAATTACATCTATAGATCTGAATATGTTTCTGATACTTACGTCAAGTCACACAGCTTTGTGCACTTTTGTGGATCCCACACTGTGAATTTTATGTCCGGTGACATCAACGCGCTGCTCGTGATTACTGATACAGCACAGATTACTGAATTTACTGCCCCCATAACACACCCCACTAGAGGCTTTAAAGCAAAACATCAAATCATTCAGAGAGAGCAGCACTTTCCGCTCAGTCAAGCAAATTGAAAATAAAAAGTCCTTATTGTCTCTCAAGTCTTTCGCAAAGTACCCCTTAGGATACATGTGCTTGAAACAGACTGAGGAACCGCACTTAAAGAGGCTTCTATATGGTGACTGATGCCACACAAACAGAGCACACTAACTTCTGTAACTTCTGTTTAGACTTCTGTAATGCAATATATAATAATTATTCATCAAGAACAGCATACAGGAAACACTACAGCAATAAAAGTATTTGCTTTGCTTTTCTTTGTTGTGCTTTGCTTTGCTTTCTTTTGCTTTGCTTTGCTTTGCTTTGCTTTGTTTTGCTTTGCTTTGCTTTGCTTTGCTTTGCTTTGCTTGTTTTTGTTTTGTTTTGTATTTTATTTTGGCTCGCATTGCTTGTTTTGTTTTGGTTCACTTTGCGTTGGTTTGCTTGTTTCGTGTTGCTTTACTAATTTTTTGTTTTGTTTTGTTTGCTTTGCTTGCGTTTTGTTTTGTTTTGTTTAGCTTTTTGTTTTGTCTTTGCTTTGCTTTTAGTCCATTCTTTTTTTATTATATATATGTTTTTTATTTCATTTTAGGAAAGCATAAATTTGACATTGTCAGTATTCATTTTAAAGGTATTTTGGGGGTTTTGCCACTTCAAATGGTAATTCAAATGGTAATATTGTGCCTATTATACGTGTAAATTAAACATAAATATAAAAATATTTTCGAGTTTGGTTTGTTTTTTATCGTATGTTTATAGCGATGTCATTACACATTTATAGTAAAATGTCTAATGAATCTGTTTACTCTTCCAGACTGCTGAATGCCAACAAGATCAACTGTCTTCGAGTGAACACTTTCAAAGACCTGCAGAACCTCAACCTGCTGTCCCTCTATGACAACAAGCTTCAGACCATCAGCAAAGGCCTGTTCACTCCTCTGCGCGCCATCAAAACACTGTGAGTTACACACACACACATAAACACTTAATTCTTCACACCCACACTCAGTCCAGGAGACTCCAGTCTCTAAGCAACTGTTGAGCAGGACTGCCTTCACCCCGCAATTAATTAGCTGCAAGTAGACAGCAAAACAACAACATTAACAGCAGTGAGATAAATGTGAACTAAACAAATGAAAACCTTACTCTTAAATGTCATATGAATCGTATTGTTATCACAGGATATTACTGTTTGATTATAAAAACTCCCTTGACTCTAATGAAGCGTTTTGATTTATAATTATGTCCGCCCACCGTAGACATCTCGCTCAGAATCCCTTCATGTGTGACTGTCATCTGAAGTGGCTGGCCGACTACCTGTTTGACAATCCAATTGAGACCAGCGGAGCTCGATGCAGCCACCCGCGCCGTCTCGCCAACAAACGCATCAGCCAGGTCAAGGGGAAGAAGTTTCGCTGCACAGGTAAAGCTACACACATGCACACTGTTCACAGAGGACTTGTATTCCTTTTTGAGTTAATTTGAGTTATATTGTGTGTTAAAACAATATACTACACAATGCAGACATACTTTAACATTCACAAGGCTTCTTCATTAGTCCACCCAGAATATGCATTCACATTAACATACAAAAACGGGTCCTTCAGAAATCAAAATATTATGACGTTGTAACATGATTGCCCACTTTACAATTAGTATTCAACAGCTCGCTCATTTCAAATGTTGTCAAAATACAGTAGTGTTCTAAAGTTCACTTTAAACATTCTGCTAAATTTAAGTAAAATTGCAGCTACATACATGTCAACTAACTCTCATTATTTTGCATCTGCATCAACCAACACTCATTAAAGTATTAATAGACTGTTAGGTTAGGGTGAGTACTGTAAATTGACCTGCACTTGCGAAGTTACTTATAGTTAGAAGAATGTTAGTTGACATTTAGTTATTTATAGTTATTAGAATGTCTAAGGTGGACATCCTATGATCTTACGATCGTCGAGTCTGCATTCATTTGATCAAAAATACATTAAAAACAGTAATATTGTCAAGAATTATTACAAATTAAAATAAGTTTTATGAATCTATTTTATGAATTTTCAACATAGTTACTTCAGTCTTCAATGTCAGATGAACCTTCAGAAATCAATCTAATATGCTGATTTCTTATTATTATTATTATCAGTGTTGAAAACAGCTGTGCTGCTTGATATTTTTCTGAAAGCCATGTTGTTGTTGTTTTTAGGATTCTTTGAAGAGTCGAAACTCAACAGAATAGCAGTTATTTGAAACTGATTTTTTTTATAACAATGTAAATACTTTTACTGTCACTTTTGATCAATTTAAAGCGTCCTTGCTGAATACAAATAGTGTAATATGCAAAAGCAGTAGTGCAACTGTTTAACTTCAATGAGTAAGTGGAAAATGGTGATGTACATTATAGTTGGTTTTTGGTCCAAGATAACATTACAAAGGGACATACACCTTATGAAAGAGTCAGTCAAGTAAATCACACAGTGTCTTGTTGATGGCCAAGCAATTGCTGCTCACATGGTTCTTCACACTGAGAGTCCTCACATTCAATGACGTCCATTTCCTTTTCCTATGTGTGAGTTTGTGTGTGGCATACTCTGGCCTGGAGCAGTTCTTCTCACACACTGCCAGGTTTCAGAGTGCTAACAGGACAATGCTGGCTGCTCTGAAGCAGAATGAAGATGCCTTGTTAGAAGATGTTTTTTACGAGTCGGAATCGGCCCCCACACGCAGCCAAGAGCACGGGCCCCTGAGGAAACTGCTTTGGTGGGAGAAGTGCAGCCGCTGTTTGCTTTGATATTAAGCCAGAGATTTTTCTCATCAAACTTCTGTCAGTATATCAGCACAATAATAAGTGCAACGCCGGAGCACACAAACCCGCTACTGGCCACAAGTGTGTGTTTGCACATGAAAATCTTTGTTTTATGCGTGTGTGTGTGTGTGTGTGTGTGTGTGTGTGTGTGTGTGTGTGTGTGTATGCAGGCCCATAGGCAGCTGTACGACTACCATGGTCCAGATCTCAGTAAATTGTGCATGTTCAAAAATAAAATTTGTTCTCTGAATGACATATTTTTTGTCCTCATATGAATGTCTGCATGTGTAATTCAGTTTAGACAGTTTGAAAGAATATTTAGCATTCGTGGTTTGAAAATATTTCACTATGAGATGCTGGCGGAGGAGTGAATGAGAGAGTTGTGAGTGAGGACACGGGCGCAGCCTCTATGTTCAAAGATCCAGTTATTATATGCGTTTTTGGACTTGTTTAATTTATTCCACTAAATTTGACACCTTAGGAAGTTAATAAAGTGGGAAGTTACAGTTTAGGGTCAGCGAATAATAAGTTATCTTATCTTATTGGCAAATATATATATATATATATAAGATCATAAGATCACTAGACAAAGTTATCATCTACATAGCAATTATTATTAATGAAAGTCATAACAGTAATATGTGTTGTTGCATGATTAATAAGCAACTGATGAAATTATCCACCCCAACCTGAAGTAAAATATTAACAAATTTTGATGCATTAAATAAGTTCACCCCTCCAAAACAGAGAAAACACCAATCACAAACATGTACACCTCTGTCATCTCTTGTTTTAAAGTGTTAGTGTATATAATGAGTTGTAGTTGGGGTAATTGTAGCACTGTTCCCTGGCTACTGGTGTGTGTGTGTGTGTGTGTGTGTGTGTGTGTGTGTGTGTGTGTGTGTGTGTGTGTGTGTGTGTGTGTGTGTGTGTGTGTGTGTGTGTGTGTGTGGTGGCAGAGGGCTTTCCAACATTCCTTTCTCCTCTGCAATGTCTTTATGTGTGTCTTTCTAGTCCCTGTCTGTCTGTCTTTTCGGGCTTGTATTCCCAGTGGGCTATTGTCCATGCTGGGACCATGGAAAGTGGACGGCTCGCCTGTGTGCATGGTGGCCCAGAGTTCTGGGCGGCTTCCTGGCTGCTGTGTCCTGGCTGCTCCTTCCTTCTCCTCCCCACCTCTCCGTCCCGCTCCGCTCCTCCACTCTGACCTCTGGTGCAGCTGTCTCTTGTGCTTGATCTAACCATGTGCCGCCGCCTACACAAGCCTCACATGGTTCCGTCAAGCACCAGGGACCGCTGGACACACTCGCACACAGCATGGCATTCTGGGATATGTGCGGTGGCAGCTCGCTTTGCCACCGTGAGGAGTGAAGGTGGCATTCTTTAACCCGGGAACAACAGATCACTTGTGAGGAGCTCTAGCTGTGTTCTGCGTCTGAGTTTCTTCTTTTTTTAAGGTTGCTCTCGTACACATTTGGCTGGAAACATCAGGGCAGCCAAACGGAGATGGTGGGAATATGATAAACAGTGGCAGGCAAGTGATGGCTGATGGGAAGCAGACTTATCGCGGGCGGCCAGAAGCTCGTGTTACGCAGAAACTGCCTGTGTTTTCCTGTCAAAACACTTCGTAGTGCCAGATCTCCAATACCTGACCTCTCGCTCACTGACGCTGTTATCTGAAAAAAAGAATACAGACAGTGAAGTTGTGTTCGCAAACAAGTGCCTGCGACTGTTTGTAGGTGGAAAGAAAAAAGACATAAAACCAAAATATTCATTCTTATTTATTATGTGGGTAAATCTCATAAAAAATATGTCCAGGTCATGTTTTGCCTCACAGTCAAGAGAAAATGTAAGAATTACTTTTTGCAGGATATTTACAGATCTTATATAGAAAAAAAGTAAAATTGTGGTCATATATTTGACATTTTTTATATAGATTACAAAGCCATTAAGATAATTAAGCACATTTCCCCAATTTCTCATTACTGTGATACATTTCAGACATCCTACTTTGAGATTTTTTTCCTTATAAATCTGAACTGTATTACTTATACGGTGTTATTATTATTATTGTTTTTCAATATAACTATTACAAGTACACATTTACATTTTATATAGAAAAATAGGTAAAATTGTGTTCTGATTTATATATATATATTGCAAAGCCATTAAGACAATTAAGCACATTTCCCCCAATTTTAATTTAAAATGTTACTTGTTACTTTTTATCTAATTCCCATTATCTGAAATTCGAACTGTATTACAGCTCTATTTAATATGAATATAATTTTTTTTAAATGTCAAATTGTTCATATACGTATTTTACATCTTTTTACAATGATTACAAAATCATTAAGCCATTATAAAGTGACACTTTTACATAAACGCTTGCAGGGAGAATACAAATTTACATTTTATTTAGGAAAATAAGTAAAACTGTGTTCACAAATTTAAGCCATTAAGACAATTTACTTTGATATTTAATTTTCTAATTCCCATTATTTGAATTTTTATTACTATTTGAAAAGCACTTTTATTTTAATTAGCATACTGTATAGTCGGTACAACACAAAGCTTGATTTATAAATACCATTTATTATTGTATTTAATTTTAATGTGGAAGTGCTTCATTGCCCTGGAAATAATGTCAAAAAGGCTTCATTTTTATGCAAATACATTTATCATTTCTGTAGATTTTTGGATTTTGACGTGTGGTTGACAGATTTTGAGCGTGATGTTGAATAAGCTGTCTGTCTCTCTGTCTGTGTCTGCTGTGTTTGTCAGGTACGGAGGACTACCGCAGTCGTCTCAGCGGCGAGTGTTTCCAGGACCTGGTTTGTCCCGAGCGCTGTCGGTGTGAGGGAACGGTGGTGGACTGCTCCAACCTCAAACTCACCAAAATCCCCCCTCACCTGCCGGAGCACACCACCGACCTGTAAGAATCCTAGCGACGCACCTAGCGACCCCATCAGTCATTCACATGATAATTTGCCATTTACAATCTCACCTCACATTTTTTCGGTGTCCCTCTGTCTCCGAGGCCTCGTTCCTCTGAATGTAAGGTCCTGTTCCCAGCTGAGTTGTGTAAATGAATGTCCCGGGCCTCTCTCAGGCCATTAGCCACCTAGCCTTGTTTTCCCTGGGCAGCGCTATTCAGGGTGACAATGCGTTTGCCCTTGTGTTGGTGTGTGTAGAGGACACATCAGGGTTTTCCCTCTGCAGTCCCATCAGTTCGAGTCATCTGTCACACTCTCTCGTTCTCTCTCTGTCTTTCTGCGGCTCAGTGACTACAGCTTGCACCCGCTAGCACAGTTGCTTATTTATAGAGCTCTTGCGGGAATGCTAGCAACCAGGAACCAGCACTTTATGTCTGATGTGCTTTCCCATGGCAGGCCCCGCTGGGGACAGCAGCCCTGGGGGAAGCAAGAAGACAGCCATGGTTTATTTACTAGACTCTACTTTACTAATGTTTGGAAAGCCTCTCTCAACCTTGTCTAGACCTTCTCTGCACCAGCCTGTCTCGCTCTGTTTGCAAAGGAATACTAGCGTACTGCTAACTGCTGTGCAGTATATGCCTCATGCTGTCGTTTGCTGGTTATAATTTCTTGTCATTTCTTGGTTATTCATTTGGTGCATTGAAGTCCTCCTGGGAAGTTCTTTTAAGTTGGGAATTGCAATGCATTCAAATAACTTTGGTTAGAGTAAGAAGCACTGTAAAAAAATAAATATATATATATATATATATATATATATATATATATATATATATATATATATATATATATATATATATATATATATATATATATATATATAAGTTATGAAGAAAAAAAAATTCTACTACTACATTCCACTTCAAATTTTCACAATTAAATCAATGTTACTTGCTGTTTCTTTGTAAATATTTGTTATATTTGCTAGCAGTTTAAAGCAAATCTCAGTTCAGTGTGGCAATGGATCTTTTCTACATAAGTTTCAAAAAAAGATTTTTCTTAATCTATTGAATGATTAATAAAGAATGCACATTGGGTGCGTTTTGCTTTTTAATTCAATTTATGAATGTGCTATAAATTAAATGATGTATTCTATCTATAGTAATCGTACAGAATTATTACTTTTAAATGCAAAGTAACTATTCTTAATGCTTAGATTGGTTTTATTGTAAATAAAAATGAATATTAATTCCATTAATTTTAACAAATGTAACATTATAAAAGACAGGTGATTTAAATACGTAAATACGATTTTTCCAGCATAACTTGAATGCACCAGTTTTGGAAGATATCTTGTGTAATACATGCATAGAATAGCGGTTTTCAAATGATTTATTCCTGAATAAACCACCAATTATACAGTGAAAAAAATAGTATTTTAAATACATGTAAAATTTGATTGAAAATATTTACAATAGAATTTTGTTTCCCTTAAGATGCGGTCAATTCTGTAAAATTTCATGGACAAAAAAGTCTATTGTCTATTTTCAGAGTGGAAATGCATGAATCACTTTCACGCTCATGCAAAATTTCTGTTTGCATATATTCCTTTTGCAACTGGATATTTGCAGAACAATGGTAAATGTGACCGCACTTTTAGAATATTTCCAGTTGTGATTAATTTTAGGATTTTCAGCCAGTGTTTAAATCAGAATGAAATAGTAATTAATGACAATTGGGTCCATATTTTATTCTTTTCTTTTTTATTTCTTTTTTTCTTTTCCTCCTGCCGTTCCTTCTTTCTTAAGCAGCTCCAGTTTGAATCTCCTCCATAAAGTACTATGCCTTTCCAAAATACACCATCTGTTTCCAGATTCTGTCTCCATTTATTTGCATCGCCCATTCGCCCGTCTTCCACCTCTACTCTTATTATTTGCAGAAGTATCAGAGTATGTCCTTCATGTTGTCATCACTGATGTTGATGTGTATGAGAGTCACATACCCAGCGCTCACACCAGAGAGAGCGCTACTGATTTTTCATTACAATGACATCACCGTCCCAATTACACAGCGTCTCCCACATAAGAGACTTGAAGACTGAAACAGAGACAGAGTCTGAATGATAATCACTTCCCATCACTCCTACATGCTCCACTGAGGCTTGCTAGTGCTTTTTGCTGTGAGACTTTATCTTATTATTATACAGTAGCTTGTGAGTACTCTGCTTAACCGCTGTCTCTCTCTCCACCAGACGGCTGAACGACAATGAAATCTCTGTCCTTGAGGCTACAGGGGCCTTCAAGAAGCTGCCAAACCTGCGCAAGATGTACGAACGGGTTTATTTCTCTCTTTTGGTTTGACTGCTGAATGACATTGGTGTGTTTGGGAAATTCAGCTTCGCTATGGACAGCGGGACAAGAAAAGCTTCTGGAATATTCCAACCTAATAGGAAAACGCATGCAGTGATTTACCATAAGGCGATATTTGCGGCCCACTCCAAAATTGGAAAAAGCGGTATTCGCTCAGGAAGAGGACTGGTGATTTATCATGCATGAAATTGCTTGCTATCTAGCACAGTTATAAATTGGGCAGATCTAAAAGCCTGACCTTACATTTTACTGTAAAATATTTTACTTATTTAAAATTAAGCGGTGAATCATCGTAAACGTGTGTTTAGGATACAACCACAACCTATCCATATGATGAAACAAAGACATTTGCATTGTACCGTTACAACCAGCGCTTTCTGCCATTTGTCAGAGTAATAAATAGCGCATTTGAGACCCATTAAAATAAAAGCTTCAATTCTGTGTCTGCAGAAACTTAAGTAATAATAAACTCCGGGACATCCGTGAGGGGGCGTTTGACGGGGCCGAAGGTGTTTTGGAGCTGCTGTTGACCGGAAACAAGCTGCAGTCGGTCAGTGGACGGATGTTCAAGGGTTTGACCGGCCTCAAAACGCTGTAAGTATCGCCAACGTTTAAACTCATTTTTCATTTCTCCATTAAAATGAAGACATGTCTCAGAGCCACGTTTACATTCATATATTCACACGCTTTTGAATAGAAATGCATGAACACCAGAGATACGGCCTTGGAAATGTGCTCCAGGAACTGCTCATATAGGCTATTTTAGAAAATAAAAATTGCCTGTTCTCTGCAAAAACTGTGATCGTCGGATCTAATCACGATGCTGAGTGCGAGAAGCTATTCTAAGAAACTCATGGGCATAGACGTCTCCTATGCTGGCCAGCTATCGGGAACAAAGATGCTAATACAATGCATATTCTGAAGCCTGGTGGTTAGAAAAAGCCTTCCTAAGGTCTGCTGTCACTCTAATTAGCCTAATTGGAGAGAGAGAAGAGCATAGGAGAGCAAATGAATGGAATCATGGTCCTGCAATATTGGATTTAGTGGCTTTCAAATTCAAATTTCAAAATTGAGTTTGTTCATCTCAGATCGCTGTTTGTCAGAGATTAATGCCGAATTTGCTGCTTTCGGGTTTTCAACACGACTGACTCTGGTTTGCATTTAGCCCGTTTGTGCTGCTGAGGGCCTTTAGGAGAACCTGATTGTTTTGGGCAGCTCAGCCCTCCTCGATCGCCCCTTAACAAACTCATCTTGTCCCGTGTCACAGACAGAACATTAACCTGGCGATCTCAAAGGCCAGAGACATCTGTTGTTCAAATACAGCTCGTTAACCCAAACCCTACACCTAAAACAAAACTGATTTGCGTTTTCAGAATTAAAGAAAAATAATAGATTAGAAACTCTAGGGTTCATGTATGTACTTATTAGACTCAAGCAAAGTTATATTATATATAATGTTTCACATATGATAACATTCTATAAAATATGTTTTACATAAATTAATGGATTTATATAGGCTTTATGTAATAGGCCTGGTTCTTTCTAGGAGACTGCACAATAAATATTTAAGATCTTTGCATATCATTTTTGTGTTATATTTATTATAATAATGTGCAACAAGGATGTTTAATTGATTTAAAAAAAGTGATAAAGACTTGTACTGTTAGAAAATATTTGTATTTACATCACAGCAATTATAATTTAAAAGTACATTAAAATAGAAAACCATTATTTTAAGTTATAATAATAATAATAATAATAATAATATTTCACAATTTGTTTCAGGATTTTTGATTAACTAAATGCAGCCTTGATGAGCATAAGAGACTTCTTTTAAAAGAAAGCATTCACAATTTTACTGATCCCAAACTTTTATTTTAATATATTAATAATAATAATTGTTGTTGTTGTTTTATATATTATATTATATATATATATATATACTCTGTTTAACTGACTTGCTGGGTTAAATAAAGGTTAATGGCATTGGCAGTTTAGCAATGTTTCATTTGAATGGTCTGATACACAGTAAGGGCCGTCTGTTCAAGCCCAATCAGATTTCCTTCCTGTAAATTATTTCACTACCATCAAATCACTGTAGACTCGTACCAGACGCCTGTCTCGATTTGTGTCTACTCTCCTCCCTTACACCAGTATGTGTGTTTACCCACCCGCTGCATGTATGCCACATTCACAAAATACTGTTTCTGGAGTGAGGTGTTAGCAGTCGTATTGATTGAATGCATTAGAGTCTCATAAACGCCCCGTGAGCTGCATGCCGCTGTCTGTCAGACTCAATGTGATCCACCTGCCTCTGTGTTCCCGTCAGGATGCTGAGGAGCAATCAGATCAGCTGTGTGGATAACGCCACCTTCACCGGCCTGAGCTCCGTGCGCCTGCTTTCCCTCTATGATAACCGGATCTCCACTATCGCCCCGGGAGCTTTCAACACCCTGCATTCCCTCTCCACCATGTGAGTCCTCCCCCTCACACACACACACACACACACATTCCCCTATGTGTCATGGGTTCACACAGTCATGCATCCATAATTAACTGGAATTCTTTGCGCAAAAAAAATTATAATTGAAAGAATTAGGCATTTTAAATCTCTGCTGCCTAATAAAACTAGTTCATGTCTCCGTTCCAAACCCACAAACGAGTTAGTTGAAAAATTCACAAAGACGCAGGAAGTCAAACACAGTCTATCGGGTCACGCACCACCACCAATCAAGCGCCTATTATATCTTCATATGCAAAGCGAATGAGGATGTGGTTCGAGCGAAGAATTTGTATTGTTTGCAGATGTTTGTTTTTTTTTTCAAAATTATGAGGTTATGTTTTCTTGTCCTGGTTGTTTTTTGAACCTCAGATGAGAAAATGTTGGCTTGCCCCATGGGGCAGGGTGAATAATTTAAAAATGGCTATAAAAAAGGGAAAATTGCTCCGCGGTCTAAAAATGGACTCAAAATTTTGTGCGATGAAGATGCCCATACAGAGGCAAATGTAGTGAATTAATTCTTCTGCCATTTTGTTTTAACTTTTGATTGTATGCTGTAAAAAATTGGGAACAGCTGGAGAAAATGATGTGCGGTGCATTTTTAATGCAGATTAATATCTGCGTAGCTTTTTGCAGGGGAGGTAAACAAAGAACTGATCAATAAAAAAATGAACTCTAGTGTGTCACAGCCCTGAGGGAAAGACAAGAAAGAGAAAGATCAACAGAGAAAGCTGAACGAGATCTCACAGATGTTCATAGATAAACAGATGCTGTTAAGCATTCAAAATAACTTTTGGTGGAATCATAATTTAGAAAAAAAAAATGTAAATGATGACTGCCAACACAGTAAGCCTCTGTAACCATTTGAATTATCATATCAGGCTATATTGCTGGCACACATCACAACATGCAGCAATACACATGCTTCTCTTTTTCATTTGGTGAAAGCTCTCTACTAGCTGAAATATGTGAGCAGAGAGACTCTCAGACTGTTCTGGTTTGCATGGGGTGTCATTCCTTCCGTTCTGACCGTCTAATCAAGTTTAGCATGCATAAACAACAGGAAGAATTTACACAATGAAGTCATCAAATCAGTAACATATATTTTCCTTTTTTATCAAGGCGTAAACAAGGCATAAACTTCCTTTACAACCTTTTTCTAGCTTAGAACTATAACACGGTTTATGTATTCTGTGTGTGTGTGTGTGTGTGTGTGTGTGTGTGTGTGTGTGTGTGTGTGTGTGTGTGTGTGTGTGTGTGTGTTGCTTAGTTTTTTGCTGTCTTTTATTGTTTTTATTTTATTTAATTTTTATTTATTTATTTATTTTTGTCATGTTTGCTTTGCTTGGCTGTGCTTTGTTTTATTTTTGTTTTATTTGTGTTGTCATGTTTTGTTTGCTCTTCCATTCTTAATAAAAACATGCATATTTATTTTTTTATTTAAATAAAATATTGTATTCTAAAATATTCTTAAATATTCTGTTCTATATTCATTTTTTATTATTTAATTCATTTCAGAAATGAATTAATGTAATTATTTGTGTGTGTGTGTGTGTGTATATATATATATATATATATATATATATGAGTACAAGATTGCTAAGTGCATATATATATATATATATATATATATATATATATATATATATATATATATAGTTTTTATATAAACATACATTTTGTAAATGTTTACAGTAAAAAAAATTAAAATGTTTTTTTCCATCATAGAAAAAAAATTATTAAATATTCTCTTCTATATTCTATTTTTTCCTAAATATTCTTTCTTTAAATAAATGCACCTGCCACTAGGTCAAGGATTGGATTTTTTTTTTTTTTTAAATAGAGTTAAGACATCCATGTAGAATGTATGATATGCTTATTTTCAGCTAAATTAACATATTTTGTATATTAAAAATATTGTATGGAATCTGGAAAACACCTTCAATTTTTTCATTCTTATGCCATAATCCGAGTTTTCCAATCAATATGTTGTGCTTTTTCTTTTTCATTATCTTTCTTTTTTGCAAGCTCTCTAATTACCCAGCGGCTGACACAGCCATGTCCATTTCAGCACAGGGCAGCTAAAAAATATCCAGAGAGAGAGCGAGAGAGAGAGCAAGGTCTCTCCACCTCTTCTCTTCCCACAGTAGTGGCATGTTGGGCACACTTCCCTCCTGTTTCTCTCTCACTCCATCATTCATCCCTCCACCTCGGCCGAAATTAGAGCAGGAGTGTGTTTCCGGTTGGAGAGTTTGCTCGCATTTGTGATCACAGTAAAAATAGCCACGTGTTTTGTCAGTTATGTTCCATTTATTAAATTTAGCAGCATAAATATTCTCTCATGTCTAGTGTGTGATATCATTCCCAAAGCAAACTTCTTCCTGGCTTGTTCTCTCTCAGCCAGTGTTCCTTTGCCCTTTATAGTGTGTAGAGAAAGCGATGTAGGAATAAGTAAAGGCAAGCACATTGCAGGATGGTGTTAACATGAGCACATCCTCTTAAGCTGCGAAGCATCTATTATCGAAGCAGCGGAAGGTCAGCACACTCGATGAATTTATCCTGGAGGCTGTAGCGCAGTAGACACTCAGAAAGAGTTCCTCTGTCTGTTACAGTAATGCATCCTGTCTGAGTGGACCATCTGCCGGCTCTCTGGTGGGCCTCCTACGGTCATTGCTGGTGACGCTTTCAACTCAAGGCTACACTTTTATGATTTAGGTCTGTGTGCCACCACCTGAACTTTCAGAACTAAGTGAGGACGCACGAAAAATGGGCCAAATAACTTGATTCTGAAGCCTCTATTCCAGCAGTCCTGGTAGCCATTGATTTATGGATCGGTTTGTACCCAAACGTGATGAAGATGTGTCTGTGTCTTATTCATGAGCCCTGTTTTTCGGGGTGTTTTTTTGGGGGGGGCATAGAATTTTTACTGCAAAATTGCACTTTTACATTTTACAATATTCACATTCTACCTGACCCAATAATCTTATAATTTAAAAATTAAATAAAAAAGAGAAAAAATAATAATGAATTAAAATATAAAAATTAATATTAATACAAAACTACTGCTCATAGTATAAAGGAGAAAAATAATTATACCTCCCCTTAATCTACCTTCAGAATGTGTATATGATATTATACATGACTTTTTCACGTTTTTAAAGAAGATTCAATCTTTAAGCCACACTGATATTGAAGGAGGTTGTGGGGACGTCCAAGATAACAATATGCTGCGCCGAGCAAGCAATGTTACAAATGCCGAGGCATTACCTTGTTTATGGTTCAGAGGATAACACTGAGATGGAACCCCAAAAATATCAATTTAAATTTTAAGAACATCTGAGACAATTTTAAAGAAAGAGTCTAAAAAATTTGCAGTTTGGGCCAGAGAGGTTATAGGGTGTAAGTTTGCTTTTTTTACATATGTCGAGAAAGTTAGGATGTATCTTCAATAGTTTAGTCTTAGACAGGCCTCGTATTAGTTTTTAAAGCAGCTTACCATTAGGGGCTGTTTTATAACAATGTAATAACATAGCAAAAGTTGCTATCGAACGCTGTCAGCATTGCAGGTCACATCGCAGTCACGATATGTAATTGTGTTGCTATCTAAATGCAAATTCAGTTCTCCTGCTGGGTTAAATGGGCTGGAGTTTAATCGTTTATGTGGTAATTTAACCCTGCTGATTGCTTTCCATTGTAATTATATAGTAATGGGGTTTGTGTTTTCTTTCTGTTTGTGTACAGTAACCTGCTGTCTAATCCCTACGTGTGTGACTGTCACTTAGCCTGGCTGGGACTGTGGCTTAAGAAGACCAGGGTGGTTAGTGGCAACCCACGCTGCCAGAAACCTGCCTTCCTGAAAGAGATCCCCATACAGGATGTAGCCATGCCTGATTTCTCCTGCGACGGTATAACTCTCTTTTGTTCGCTTGCACAATATCTGCTAGTTGCCCTGTTGATGGATCAGTAACTCAGCAAATGCCTGCATCAAAGAATGCATATTGAGAAATAAATCAGTCGTGCGTCACAGTGGTTTTAGCACAATAAAGGAACATGCACCTTGTCAGCCTGACCACCTTAACTTTAGGACAATCACAGATTTTATATATTTATATATATATATATATATATATACATATATACACATATATATATATATATAAAAGTGCACTTTTGTTAGCACTGTCAGGACGCTGAATAAGGGTTTGCAGACCTCAGCTAGTATTTGCTCTGTAGCATGTGCCATCCACACCACATCCATCTCCAGTTCCCATGAAATCACGCTGCTTAGATCAGGCCGCTGCATCGCCTCCTTCCAGACCGAGGCTCTCTCTCCACTCCATCTCCTCAGATTTCCCACACCTTCATCCCCCTCTCCCTGCTTCCCAGCATCAGGGTAAATCACACACCCGTCCAGCTTCCCACAAGGCCATTCTAAGAGGGCAGCACAAGGACAAATTCAAAAGGCCTCCCTGTCAAAGTCGGGGTGTTTTGGGTAGAAACAGCTCTTTTGCTGCTTCGGGGGAATATCGTGTTAAGAGAGCCTGCTCAGCTGTAGACGGCCGAAGCACTTTGAAACAAAGAGGTTGAAAGTGAGAGAAATTGCCCATTAGTTAGAAGAAGTCTGTCAGGACTCATGTCTTGTTATTCTGTTAGTTTCTTCCTCCTAAAGCGGGGCTCCAAAAAACTCACCAGCTATTTCAGTGCTCTGCAATTACAGTTAGAGTAACAAAGTCAAACTAAATTGATTTACGGGAAGATATTTTTGGTCGTTCGAAGGAGTCCAGTCATTGTAAAACTAGCCCACAGCCCCTTTGGCTCTTCTGCGTTTGCAAACACGTCCAGATCCAGCGTTCTCCTTCCAGACTCGGTCTGCGTGTTATTGTTGGAGCATATCTCGGTCTCCATTACCTCCCATTAATGGCTTAATTCGCTGTTTCTTTTAATCTGCAGGGCAATTCAGCCTTTTACAGATAGCATCTTACAGAGCTTGGATGAAAGCAGCTCGGGAGGAGGCTACAAGTATTGCTTGCAGGAAATGTGGAGCGAGCGAGGCCAAAAGCAATATTTAGCTGCTGATTTTAAACTCCTGTGCACTGTATCAGTTCACAAGCATGTGCTGTAATAATGACACCCGTGTTTGGAGAATGGGCTATTTTCAGTGCAGTTCGGTGCACCTGTGCTCTTTCTTCCGCTCTCTCTCTCTTTGTCTGTCTTCCATTACTTCCTTTTAAAGAATTGATGAGTTTCTATATTAGATCTGTCAGCAACACATATTACATTTTTCTCTTGCATGATGTAAAGGAGCATTAAATATGCATGTCTTCCTCTCTCAGGTATGGAAGAGAATATCTGTCTGCCGTCGGTTCCTCGCTGTCCCGATTCCTGCACATGCTCGGACACCGTGGTGCGCTGTAGTAACCGCGGGCTGCGTTCGCTGCCTAAGGGGATCCCTAAAGATACAACTGAACTGTGAGTTTCTCCTTCCAGCTTCTTCCTGTCATGCTTTCAGCTTTTTCAGTTTATAAAAGACAGGTAAGGGTTGGTGCAGTGTCACATCCAGGTTTTGTGTCTCTGTCGGTGATTGTTCTTGGGTTGTGCAGGAAAACTCCAGCAGGATTGACCTCTTCTCCTGGGTCGTAGTTTTTAGGACAAGACTCTTGCTCACTGACAGACCCCATTATCAAATCACTTTGATAGCAGACCATGAGTTCCCTATCAAAGCCCCATTATCTGTGTCCTGTCATCTTGCAGTGGAACGCCTTTTAGCACCTCACAAAGTGGCAAAATTTGGATGAAACTCACCCAAGAGTACATTTTGTACTGAAACAGCCACACTTCATAACCGTTCTGTGGTGCTTTTCTGAAACCTAGCATCACTTCTCTATATCTAGAGCCACTTTGTGGTAATAAGACTATTGCTTTCAATGTAATATTGATTTTTAAGCCTGAAATAAAATTTAAAATGAATCTGGTTTTACTTTGTAGCTTGTTTGAGGATTGTAGACTTGTCTGTTAACAGGATTTTTCTTATCGTTTCAGATACTTGGAAGGAAACCTCCTCACCTCCGTTCACAAAGAGCTTGCTAATCTGAAACACCTGACATTGCTGTATGTATTTCTCCACTTTTCATTTCAATTTATTCATTTGACACACACTTTTACCTTTAAGGAACCTATTTGTGAATTGAATGCATTCATTTGTATGTTCGTTTTAAGCTTTATTTTTATTTCCTGAACCTGCAGGGATTCATTTAGCAATTTTAGGAAATATGAAGCACCCACACAAACACACACACAAAAAGGTTTATGTTTACAAAAAAAAAATGTGACATTAAAAACCTGTCCATTCTTTAACTGTAAGTTACTTTAGCAAATATGGTGAAAACTGTAAAGAGTGCATTTTATGTAATTTTACTGTTAAATATTGTTTTGCAAGTAAATCTATGAATGAATGTATAATTTACAGTGAAAACATGAAAAATATCACATTCAGTGTAATATTTTTATTTCAATAATTTGGTTTCTTCTAATTTTTCTTATCAGCAATGTACATGTTTTATTCAATGTTATGCTTTTGGTTCATGTTTGTTCATGTTTGTGCCATCGTACCCTGATGCTGCTTTTTTTCTTTGTTTATATGACCATATGCAGCATTTATATATAAAAATTTGCCATATTTTATGGATAAGGTACAAAGCAAATTTAGTTGATTTTCATGCATCTTGGTATAACATTCAACCACTTAAGGAAATCAAATAAGCTGTAAAATGTACAGTCACCAACATGCCTTCCCATAATCCCTCAAACATTAGAAATGAGTGAGTTTCTGGCAAAAGTTAAGCATATAATATTTTTTTGCAGTAAACGGTTTAGTTTGTATGCATGTTTACATGCTCTGGCTTTGGATTGTGAAGGCATGTTGTAGACGTTGTTCTGAGGGTGTGCGTAATTGAATCTGCTGTGTGTTTGTGTGTGTTTCCTCTGCAGAGACCTCAGTAATAACAGCATCAGTCTTCTTGCACCTCTCACCTTCAGCAATATGACGCAGCTCGCCACCCTGTGAGTAACACAGGGATCCAACAATCAAACACAGTTTCTGTGTCGACAGATGTGCAGTCATGTGAATGTGATTACTACTGTTGGCAGAAATGTTGACATTAAATGAGTGTGTGTTTGTGTCTATGTCTCACTCATATTCACTCTCTCTTTCTCTGCAGTATCCTGAGCTATAATCAAATTCGCTGTGTCCCGGTTCATGCATTTGATGGCTTGCGTTCTCTCCGCCTGCTGTAAGACTCCCTTTTGTTTTTCACCTGATGAACCAGCGATCATCTGCTGCACAGTCACATCAATCTCTCTCTCTCTCTCACACACACACACACACACACACACACAGTCACATCAATCTTTCTCTCACTCACACACACTCTCACTCAGTCCCCATGCACCACAACACCTCTGTCAGATCCTAATAACCTGCCTCATGAACATCGGAGATTACTGCCTGAACAAAGCTGCTTTAGAACAACATGTTCACAGCATAAGCTGGTTCTGAAGGAACAAAGCAATAGATTTTAAGAGCACTTAAGTCCCACGGGGAAACGTTTTTTTCTTTTGGTTGTATGAAAGTCACATTAAAATGGTCTTGGAAACTTTTTAAGATGCCTTCGTTTATTTTTGTTACTTACCAAACTACTTGCAGACTCAAACTACACTGACTGATTTTTATTTTTTTATTTTTGAGGTTTTAAATTAAATCAAAGATTATTGGAATTTCTTTATTTGGAGTTTCTTTGAACACAGAATTTATTATTCAAATTTATTTGAAATATAAATCTTTTGTCAGATTAAAAAAGTTAATTTCTTTAAACAAAATCTCTTATTCTAAATTTTTTTTATTTTGCATTTTTTATCTTATGAAACTTTTTTTTTATAAAATATTGAACATGTGTTTATGATACTAGAATATGAAATAAGTAAACATTTCTATTGAAAATATAAATTCCATCACAGATTTATTTGGCATCTTGTGATGAAAATAAATAAATAAATAAAACATTTGTCCATGGGTAAAAAGTTCTGAGATGCATGTATATTCGCTCTTGTAAGTTATTAGGAGTGAGTTTGAAATATGTGCTCATAGTTTCAGAATCATCCTGTCTGCATTAAGCTGGTTCTGCGGCTCTGGGCTGGATAGGTTATCAACACCCTGTGTGCACAGATATGTTAAACAGCCCAAAGGACGCCCACCTTATTCCGGCCCTTTTAAGATTAGTCTGCCAAGCAGTCATCATTGTCACTTTTTAATTTCCCAGAATGCCCCAGGGCCAGTGCTGACGTGGCCTCAAGGCCCGTAGCTGTCCAATCATGTTCTCAGGTTGCAGTCTGAGTGTGTATGTGTGGGCAGAGTGCCCCTGATACAACAGGAGAAATTATTAAACAGAACCGACACAGCATACATTGACATCTCAATGCAAATCTGCCGTTCCCACCGGTGTTCTGTAATCGTCACTGAGTGTGGTGAATGACCAGTCCTTTCTTTCTCTATCTCCGTTTATAGTGTGGAAAACAATGGAACCAACTCCCAGAGCTCCATGCTTTTTTCATTTCCTTTCTATTCTTCTCTTTCAGAACCCTCCACGGAAATGACCTTTCAACTATTCCGGAGGGAGCCTTCAGCCACTTGACATCTCTGTCTCATCTGTAAGTGTGTGTGTGTGTGTGTGTGTGTGTAAAAGCATGCTCTCTCTGCCTCTATTAATGATGGACTCCCAGTCTCAGTCTTAGAGACCAACTCAGGTCTTTAGACTCAGTGTAAGTTTTACCTCATTACCGGGTGCAACCTAGAGAGAGAGAGAGCAGCCTTGTGCTCCACGCTCAGAGACCGAGCCCCACAGGAAATCTTTGTACATTTTATTACAGCTAAAAGGCATCTATTATGGAGGCTTATGGTGGTGTTGTTTTTTTCCTCTCTGGCTGTAGTTCCTATGCCGGTTTGGAGCGGGGCTACTGTAGCTCCTTGTTTCCTCATTGAAAAGAACTATCAGAGAAAAATCCCCATTGAGGAATAAATGGCCTGTTGAACTGAATGAAGTGCACTTGGGATGTGTGTAGTAACCGAAGAAGTTGGCTTTGTAATGAAGAGTTGAAAAATACACTAGACTAACGAATCATACTGATATTTTTCAACACCTGGTTCCTGTCATCCAGGGCTCTAGGTGCGAACCCCCTGTACTGTGACTGCGAGCTGCGCTGGTTGTCTCAATGGGTGAAGGCTGGGTTTAAAGAGCCTGGCATCGCCCGCTGCACTGGACCACCCGACATGGCAGACCGTCTTCTGCTGACCACCCCTCTCAGTCAATTCCAGTGCAAGGGTGAGGCTCTTTTCTGTCTTATCTCTTCATAATTAACACATCTGCTGCAGACACATTGAGCCATGGTGCTCATGTGGGAGACACAGATTTAAATGTGGTCTGTGCCATGCCCTGGGTCAGTTTCTGCTCTCTTTCTCTCCCTAAATAATATGCTGTCATTTTTCTGTTGTTTCTTTCAGTAAATAATCAGTATGCAAAAAGTAAGCATAAAAAATAAGGTCCAAAGCTACAACCCGAATTCCGGAAAAGTTGGGACGTTTTTTAAATTTTAATAAAATGAAAACTAAAGGAATTTCAAATCACATGAGCCAATATTATATTCACAATAGAACATAGATGACGTAGCAAATGTTTAAACTGAGAAATTTTACACTTTTATCCACTTAATTAGCTCATTTAAAATTTAATGCCTGCTACAGGTCTCAAAAAAGTTGGCACGGGGGCAACAAATGGCTAAAAAAGCAAGCAGTTTTGAAAAGATTCAGCTGGGAGAACATCTAGTGATTAATTAAGTTAATTGATATCAGGTCTGTAACATGATTAGCTATAAAAGCTTTGTCTTAGAGAAGCAGAGTCTCTCAGAAGTAAAGATGGGCAGAGGCTCTCCAATCTGTGAAAGACTGCGTAAAAAAATTGTGGAAAACTTTAAAAACAATGTTCCTCAACGTCAAATTGCAAAGGCTTTGCAAATCTCATCATCTACAGTGCATAACATCATCAAAAGATTCAGAGAAACTGGAGAAATCTCTGTGCGTAAGGGACAAGGCCGGAGACCTTTATTGGATGCCCGTGGTCTTCGGGCTCTCAGACGACACTGCATCACTCATCGGCATGATTGTGTCAATGACATTACTAAATGGGCCCAGGAATACTTTCAGAAACCACTGTCGGTAAACACAATCCGCCGTGCCATCAGCAGATGCCAACTAAAGCTCTATCATGCAAAAAGGAAGCCATATGTGAACATGGTCCAGAAGCGCCGTCGTGTCCTGTGGGCCAAGGCTCATTTAAAATGGACTATTTCAAAGTGGAATAGTGTTTTATGGTCAGACGAGTCCAAATTTGACATTCTTGTTGGAAATCATGGACGCCGTGTCCTCCGGGCTAAAGAGGAGGGAGACCTTCCAGCATGTTATCAGCGTTCAGTTCAAAAGCCAGCATCTCTGATGGTATGGGGGTGCATAAGTTCATACGGTATGGGCAGCTTGCATGTTTTGGAAGGCTCTGTGAATGCTGAAAGGTATATAAAGGTTTTAGAGCAACATATGCTTACCTCCAAACAACGTCTATTTCAGGGAAGGCCTTGTTTATTTCAGCAGGACAATGCAAAACCACATACTGCAGCTATAACAACAGCATGGCTTCGTCGTAGAAGAGTCCGGGTGCTAACCTGGCCTGCCTGCAGTCCAGATCTTTCACCTATAGAGAACATTTGGCGCATCATTAAACGAAAAATACGTCAAAGACGACCACGAACTCTTCAGCAGCTGGAAATCTATATAAGGCAAGAATGGGACCAAATTCCAACAGCAAAACTCCAGCAACTCATAGCCTCAATGCCCAGACGTCTTCAAACTGTTTTGAAAAGAAAAGGAGACGCTACACCATGGTAAACATGCCCCGTCCCAACTATTTTGAGACCTGTAGCAGAAATCAAAATTGAAATGAGCTCATTTTGTGCATAAAATTGTAAACTTTCTCAGTTTAAACATTTGCTATGTTATCTATGTTCTATTGTGAATAAAATATTGGCTCATGTGATTTGAAAGTCTTTTAGTTTTCATTTTATTAAAATTTAAAAAACGTCCCAACTTTTCCGGAATTCGGGTTGTATAATTCGGGCAGTATCCTAAGGTACAGAAGCTAAATGTACATCATTGTAGTTTATTTAATACAAAATGGTACATATTGAAAGTGTAGCGCCGCAGTTTAGTACATTTTTTTTTAGATTGTGCAAGTTATGCATTTGTAATGTCATTGTTTTCATGATAAATTACATTTTTAGAACAAAACAAGATATTTGAGGAAAAAAATACTGTAGGTTATGACTTGATTTTATTAAGTTCAGAACAGATTGGATCATGAAAAGTGGACATTACGTACCAGAATGGAGTCAAAGGTTTGTGATGTCCAAAAAGAGCAGTCTTGTTATCAATAACTACAGCTTAAAACTGTTCAAACAGTTTAAGTTATCATTTAAGTTATACGTTTTCAGTTCTTTTCATTACCTAAAATAAAATTGAATAAAATATAAATATTAGATGAAAAAAAAACTTTAAGAACAAGAATTAGAAATGTTGACCTGAACTGAAAAGTTCAAGTGAAAACTGAACTAAACTAAAAACCTGAAATTTATATAAAATCAAGCTAAATATCAATATTTATGAAAATCTTAATTAATCAAGAATTAATTAAAACTTAAACTAAAATTAAATGAAAACTGGAAAAACAAAAGTGAATTCAAAATAATAAATGCATACTACAACAGTACATAAATATTTTTTATTTTGTATAGTAATAAACATGCGTATATTGTTTCACAAGTAAATATGGTCAGGTTTGTTTCATGTTGACCTTAATGTCACCTCCATTCACTTTTATTTCTTGTTCCCTTTCTCATTTATACTTCACATTTTGTGTTGTGTGTTTCAGGGCCAGCAGATTTGAATCTGATGTCCAAGTGCGCCCCCTGTCTGGCGACTCCCTGTCAGAACAACGGCACATGTGTGAGTGATGTCACAGGCTCCTACCGCTGCACCTGCCCTTTTGGCTACAAGGTGAGTGAACATCCGCCACCCCAAATACAGCACATCCTCATGCACGTGTGTACAGAATATTCCTATGAGTTATGTGCTTCATTACATGCAAGAGAGCCTCATCATCCATCTTCCCGACGCTGAACTCACTGTCTCTGATGTTTCTTGATTAGTTCCTATTGTACTCAGGCTGCAGTTGTTTGTGTAGTGGATACTCGGTGGTGGGACCTTGGCGGTGGGGTCTTGGGCTATGGGCAAATGCATTGCACGAGATGTGAAAAATGTGAGCTCCTCTTCATAGGCAATTTATTCAAAGACAAGCTGTGGTGTGCAATGATAAGTGTGACCAGACAGGAGCGTACAAAAATGATAATTATTTATGAATTATTAATTGATCAGATTGCTGATGCACATACGAAAACCAATTGAAAACCCAAGCGAACCAAAGTTTTACATAATACAGACTCGGTTGCATTGCGAGTGTGTGTGTGTGTGTGTGTCCTGGATGCAGCGCCCAATTATTACCCTTTTGTTTGGTTATGGGATTCCTGTCAGTGTTGTTCTGTTGAAGAACAGATAAGAGCTTAACCCTTTGCACCCCCTACAAGACGGAACCAATGAGCTCTTTTAATTAAAACCGCAGCTCTCAAGGTCATTTGCAGGTGTTCATCTGTCCTCGAAGTAAGTGAAGATTGATTCGAATGTTCAAGAGTACTGAATTAAGTCAAACATGAGACCAAAAAAAAGATACGCAGAGAGAAAGAAAACAGACATATGGGCCCTTTGAGGAGAGCAGAGGAAACAGGCATATCTGTGGCAAAAGCCTTTCACAGAGTCACAGAGTTACAGCCCCGGAGTGTAAAAGGATCAGGACAAGACATGCATCTTCCATAAACCATGATATTAAACTAAACTCGGTTCTGGGCCTGGATATAGAAATAGTAAACAAACAAGACTTTTACATTAAGTGAGGAAAATCTGAGTGGTGCTTTTCTGTGCAAAACGAGTTAATATGTTCTGAGTGTTTTTATTATGTTGCTATGTGGTTGCTAGGGTGTTCTTGATGGAAGTTAAGGGATTAAAACAGATTCCTAATTATAAGTATGAGCAACAATGACCATAGAAAGCACCACTAATCATTGGCTTTAATATCCACTCCTTAACCCAGTTTGAAAGGTAAATTGTGGTTAACGTTTAAGTTGACATTTTACACAGAACTCATTACGTAATACTGTGGATGATGGCTTTTTATTCCTTTAACCGCTTCACCTTTGAAAGTATCCATCTGATTGTGGCCTTTGTCTCAGTATGTAGGGTCAGACATGTTAAAACCAAAGCTCTTTCTTTCTTCATCCATGCTCATAGGCTTTCTCTTTCCTTAGGGTCGTAACTGTGAGATCCCCATAAACGCCTGCATCAGCCTGCCGTGTGTTAATGGAGGCACATGCCACCTCACACCTGGACTGGATGGGTACTACAGGTACATTCAGAGCTGTAGAAATTATATTCTGTCAGCCATCGAATAGCTTGGAAGTTGTTGGACCTATGGCCTGAAATGTTGAGTTTTGGTCTGAATGTAGTCTGCACAGTGTTTCCACTATCGCTATGAATACAAGTGTCAAAAATGATATAAATAAGATTAAAAAACTGAAATGATTTGTTAAAATGCACGTCTGGGGAAAATCTGTGTATTAAAAATGTAAAGCTTGTAACACCCCTGGACATTTGAAAGAAGCAAGAGACAGGCAGATTGTTGTAATGGCACAATAAATGTCCCCCGTGTCCTATAAATCTCCCAGCAACTTTGGTAATGTCACGTTAGGCCTCTGTTCAATTTTTGTAGGGCAGCCGCTTCACATCCAGCAGGAGCAGAGTTGCACAATGACTTAACAAAAAAACAGCAAATGAGCCCAGAGATTTGTGTGTTTTTATGTGTCTGGGGGTGGAATATATCGGTTGCTGGCATAGTTTCTGAGAGATGGCAGCCAGAGGGCAGGGACTGGGTGGAATGGTACAGATGGGTGTGGGCTCTGCTAAACAGTGAGATAAGTTTTACTGCTATTGCTCAACAAGTCACCATGGAGATGGAGGTTTATCAAACACTGAGCCTCAGTCACTGATGGATCTGACCTATAAGTCTTACGGATAGCAACAGGAAGCCAAAACAACAGAGAAAAATTGAATTTCAGCAGGTAATTTGCTGTGGTGTAATTGAAACCAGCTTATCTGAGTCCCAGTGAAGACCTAAACCAGAACAGAGTCGAGTTTGAGTCTAGAGTGAGATCAGAAAAGGGTCGAGTCTGATTCAGGACTGAGACCAGAAAAAAGTCTGAGTAAGTCTGAATAAAATTGAGATCAAAAGAGGGTCGAGTCTGAGTCACAAGTGAGATTGAGTCTGAATCAAGACAAAGACCAGAAGAAGGTCAAGTATGTGTCAGGGCCAAGACCAGAAAACACTGAGTCTGAATCAAAATTGAGATCAAAAGAGGGTTGAGTCTGATTCAAGTCCAGAAAGAGGGTTGAGTCTGAATCAAGATCGAGATCAAAAGAGGGTTGAGTCTGATTCAAGACCTAAAAAAGAGTAGCGCCTGAGTCACAAGTGAAAACAGAAGAGATTGAGTTTGAATCAAGACAAAGACCAGAAGAAGGTCAAGTATGTGTCAGGGCCAAGTCCAGAAAACACTGAGTTTGAATCAAAATCGAGATCAAAAGACGGTTGAGTTTGATTCAAGTCCAGAAAGAGGGTTGAGTCTGAATCACAAGTGAAAACAGAAGTGAGATTGAGTCTGAATCAAGATCGAGATAAAAAGAGGGTTGAGTCGAAACCGAGACCAGAAGTGGGCTGATTTTGGTTAAAGACTAAGACCAGAAAAGGGTTGAGTCTGAATCAAGACAGAGTCTTCATGGTCCCAGCAGGACAAGACCAATAAAATTAAAATATGATTTTGAACCCTGAGTCGAGGACCAAGACCATCAAAATATAATCTTGGACTCATATTCAATGACCAAGAAAATATGGCTCAGACTCAAGGACCAAAACAGTCATGGACTCCAGTAGCATTTTGACTCATACACAAATGAGCTGGTTCTTCCATCATCTAGTCACCATTATATTGCTTGTTTTTGACAGAACAAAATGAGATGTTTACCAAAATGTTTAGGCTGCTCTTTTCCTTCAAGAAAGTGGATGGTGACCAGTAGCTGTCAAGCTTAATAGCTTAGAAAAGGACAGTCTGTGCTATAAAAGTGAGTCCAGGTTTATTCAGTGTCTCAAGATCTTCTTCCATAAACCCAATATTCTCAATAAACAAGAACATATAGAGTGTAATAAATTTACCAGCACCATCATTAGTGGCTGAACTATTGTTGTAATGTGTTCAGTGCATGTTAAAACCAAAGCTCAAAGTGTTCCTGTTGGCTGTGAGCAGAGCACTAATGAAGGATGTTGGATTGACATTTAAAGACCAAACAATCAGACATGAATGGCAACAAATGAAACTGTTCTGGCTGCAAACTTGGAAAAAAATCAGTCTGGCAGTATCAGGGTGTCACCCAACAGAGCTAAATCACTGAAACCCACGAGTTTCCATTTGTTGTAACATTTGAAGTATTGATCCTTGTCCTGTGCCTTCCCATTCCTCTAGCTGTGTGTGTCCGCCTGGGTACGAGGGACAGCAGTGTGAGCTGAATCCTGATGACTGTGAAGACAACGACTGTGAGAATAACTCCACCTGTGTGGACGGCATCAACAACTACACCTGCGTCTGCCCTCTGAACTACAGAGGTATCAGTTAAAGCTCATTAAGCCAGACTATAAATGCATTCAGAATGCATTCAGACTCTTTGTTACCATTTTCTTAGACTATTGCCCTACTTGTCCATCTCAGCTTACCACAATCAGGCCATTTCACTGGCAAGACTGCGCCAATTTCATTTATATCCTCCAGCCACAACTGAGGTGGCTAAGAAAACATTAAGAAACCAAAATAATATACATGTTAAGACTGGTAGTGGGCAGTTTTACTAAACAAACCAGCTTTTGACAGAAGTCCTGACCAGGCAGATTTAAAGTTCAGCTGTTGTTAAAACTGTCTGTTTATTTCCACTTCAGATCTGCCAAGAGCTGTCCAGTGGCACCACTGCTCGTTCTCTCTTCTTTTCCTCAAAATAGGAAGTGCAACTGCTCCTAGCGGGCCCTGTCATTATAACGGCATTCCTCTTTGCCACCTCCCTTGGAGCGGGTGCAGTTGGTGTAGAGAGTGTGTACTTGCTGCGGTATAAGCCTGGCCACATCCTTAAGCTCGTAGGGCACACACAGCTGCCCGCTTAAAGAGCACAGTCTTAAAAACTGAGTTTTAAACCAAGCAAGAGAAAAAAGTTATTGCTCAGAGGTTGATCTTAATAAAGTTCTCAGTTACGTTTCATGAAAGTATCATCTTTGACTAAGAGGTTTCCCCTAAAAGAGCAGGTGCTTTTTTTCTCCATTTGCTGTCATATTTCACAAAAATCTAATTTGTGATTTTTCCTGCATGCAGGAAGTATGCAGTGCTCTTCATTTGTACCAGAATGGCTAAAGATCAGACTCTCAACATAGAAAATACTTTTTCATTAGTTTCATATAAAACATATGTACTGTATTTATGTGGGTGAAATGAAAGGGGAGAAGGAAGGTGGAAGATTTAATATACAGATGATGTTTTCTATTGTTTTAACTTTATGCCCATAGACATTGTGGGCTTGTATTGTTATATTTTACATTTGTATTGGGGCTTATACTACCATTTGGGGTCGATTAATATTTTTTTCTTTTTGGAAAAAAAAAATCATACACTATTGCTAAATATTTGAGGATTTTTCATTTTGATACAAATTAACACTTTTATTCAGCAAGGATGCATTAAATTGATAAAAAGTGACAGTGAAGACATTTATAATGTTTGAAACGATCTCTATTTAAAAAAATGCTGTTCTTTTTCAGCATGTTAGAATGCTTTCTTAAGGATGTGACACTTCAAATTGAAGAAATGGCTGCCAAATATATATTTAAACTGTTATTTGTAATTTTTATATTTGTAATATTATCTCATAACATTGCATTTCACAACACAGTCTTTTTGACCAAATACATGAAGTCTTCTTTTTAGAGCATTAAAAAAATCAACCCCAAACAAGGCAAGGCAATTTGGTGCTTCAGTCCTTGTTTAATGTTGAATCTTCACACTTTGCCAAAGGTGAAGTCTTCCTTCTCAATTTTCTTTGTGTTTCTGCATCTCAGTCTTGTATTTTAACATTTGAGGATTGTTCTGTATTAACGTCAGTCAGCACAAATCTTCCCACCAACATCCAGAATTGTTTTAAGAAGCCCCAGCTTGAGCTCTTTCCAGACTCCAGCCTGTGAGGTGCACGGAGGAAACATCAGCTGTAGACACTGACTGCACTGATTCCCTGAAGAACACTCACAGTTGCTGTAGAAAGGGTCTAGAGGAAATTGGCCTGGCAGCAGACCACCTAAACCCGTCTCGAGGGTCTGAGCACGGAGAGGGTACATCTCTTTCTGAGCTGTTGCCGTGCCATGCAACTAGCAACACCAGCGCAAGTGTGCTAGACAGGAAGTGCTAGGAATATCTGGTTGAATGAGTGCAGGGATGTGGAGGTTGGATTAGACCCAGTATGGCCTGTTGCAGAGCCAGATGTCCTACAGCAGGTGGACGGGAACAGGGAACGTATTGAAGTTTCTGGTTGTCAGTGATTTAGTGCCTTAGAGTAGAGCCTGCTGAGCTGTGTGCTCTAGAAAGACTTTGCCATCACACAAAGATGTTTTCAGTTGAGCCTAGAGGAGAAAAGCCTCATACAGTCTAAATGCTGACAGATGGTGTGAGGGGTGAAAACACCTCGAGGTGGGTCGTGACACACATGTTGTATATTCAGTCAAAGAGTTGCTTCACCCGTAGACATCAGAGGCCCTGAGTGTTTCAGCATGTGATAAAACTCCGAATGCAACTGTTAGAGTCATCTGTTCCTTTTCTTTGTGTGTCTCTAAGGTGATCTGTGTGAGGAGGTGATTGACCCCTGTCTGCCCGGGTTTGACCTCTGCCAACACGACTCCAAGTGTGTTCCCCTCAGTAAGGGCTACAGGTGAGTGTGTGAGCTCCTCTGGTCAGAACTTCACACAAAAGACAACATGAGCTGCCTGTAATAGAGCAACTGTCGGGTTCTGGAAAGTAAAAGCATTCATTTTCTCTTCGTTAGGAAAGTGAGTTTAATAATTCAAGACAGACCTGTTGTGAGCTCTGAGGATATATGCTTTTCTTCAAACCAACTGTTCACATTAATGCAACTTATTTGTAAAATAATTATGCTTAATAGCAGAATTTGTGATGGAAAAACTTACCATGATGCTTATGAAATTCATGTGTGTACACACACACACACATATATAAATGTTTGTGTGTGTGTGTGTGTGTGTGTGTGTGTGTGTGTGTGTGTGTGTGTGTGTGTGTGTGTGTGTGTGTGTGTGTGTGTGTGTGTGTGTGTGTGTGTGTGTGTGTGTGTGTGTGTGTGTGTACTTGTTTTTCTATTCTGGTGGGGACTTAAACCTGAATACACACAGACTCATGGGGACTCATTTCACGGTGGGGACCTAAATTGAGGTCCCCACGGGTAAACAAGCTAATAAATTACACAGAATGAAGTTTCAGAAAGTTTCCTGTGAGGGTTAGGTTTAGGTGTAGGGTTGGTGTAGGGCCATAGAAAATAGGGTCTGTACAGTATAAAAACCATTACCCCCACAAGGATAGCTGACCAGACGTGTGTGTGTGTGTTTGTGTGTATAATTTGTTTTTGTTCTTTGCTGAAAAACATTTTAACAAACAACTATAAATTAATAGATTTTAATTTAAATTAGCAATGCTTTATGGGATTGTAGTTCTTTCACTCACTAAAACTGGACAGAACATACTTTGTCTACTTTTCATATACTTCTTTGATTGATTTGGTTTATGTCTTGTAATGCTTCAACAAATAGCATCTGAACTGTTGTTGGTGTTGTTCTTCCTTCAGGTGTGAATGTTTGCCGGGTTATGTTGGCCAGCACTGTGAGCAGGATTACAACGACTGTCTGGAGAACAAATGCCAGCATGGAGCAGAGTGTAATGACGCCATAAACGGATACACGTGTGTGTGCAAGGAGGGGTTCAGGTGAGACTCGTTCATTGTTCACACTCACACGCTTGCATTTCCTTGCACGCAGTATAGAATTCAGTTTTTTCTGTTATAATGACTTACAGTTAAACTGCTAAAGACTAATCTGAACTAATCAGTAGCTCTACAACTAAACGAAAAAGTGCATTTTAAGGGAAAAACAATTCACTCAATTTAGAATTATATTTTATAATAATAATATCATCCTAATATTTTAATAGTAATATTATATAGTATATTAATATACAATGCATTTGAATGAATGCAATTTGAATTTAATTCAGCAATGCATTTGAATGAATGCAATTTGAATTTAAGTTTTATTATATTTTAAATAGTAATAATACCTAAATATGAAAACTGTTGATGAATACTGACCCTGACGTTTTTTTTTTTTTTTTTATAAATCAATCAATAATCTACTAATTCCTTTCATTCATAATTTCCCCTTTTTCCCTCTTCACAATTGCATCTGCAAAAGTGAAAGTAGGTTAGAAATCACTCAAAAAGCATGCACATACTTTTCTGATAGCTAGGATACTTGCACACCTGTGTTCATTATGATTATGAAAGGCTTGATAGATGATGCAAACATGTACACGCTTACACACATACACACCAAGCTTCTGTTGGTCCTTTGTTATATGATAGTGTGTAGTTAGATCTGACACGCACAGACGATGAATAGCCATATGGCTAATTATAACATTCGGGTGTGTGTGTGTGTGTGTGTGTGTGTGTGTGCGTCTGAGTCTGCGTGCATGTGTGGCATTGTACAGAAGAACAATAGCTCTCTCCTCAGCATCCCTCACTCCACTACGGCTACTAATTAAGGGCCTGATGGTGTCTTGAGCCCCACATTAATCTGCCTTACCACCCATCCTGACACTCCATCAATATTCTAACACTGTCTCCATTTCTTGTGTGAATTAGATTTAAGAAAGAAAGAAAGAAAGAAGTTCTTAAAAATTGCTTAAATTGTTTCCAGTAATATACTATACTAATATAATATTCAGTAATAATATATGCATATGATGGTATAAAAGCTTTTATCATTGTATATAATCACAAAATATGCAAAAAAAAAGCATTGTTATATTATAACAGGTATAATAAGCAAAACTATCATTTTGTTGTGTTGCTTTATTGCTTATAAATGTTTAAAGTAAAAAAGAATTATAGTTTATATGCAATAGGTAATAATTTACAATAAGGTCTCATTAGTAAATGTTATGTGAAATTGCTACATTTGTTACACAAGGTATCTGTTAATGTTACAGAAGAATGTTAGTATTAGTTTAAAAAATACAACTGAATTTTCTTAGTGTTTTTAGAATGCATTTGAAAAATCAGAGTAATGTATAATCATTTACAGTATTTGAAGTGCCCACGATTACGATATTCATGCAGGTTTATTATTACGATGTTATTATTATTTTGAAAATTCAGCTTTACATCACAGGAATAAATTACATTTGAACATATATTCAAATAGAAAATTGTCACTTTAAACTAAAAATATTTCACATTATTGTTACTTTACTGTATTGTTCATCAAATAAATGCAGCCCTAGTGAGCATAAAAGATGTCTTTTAAAAACAGTAAAAAAGAATCCTAATTATTCCAAACTTTTGACCCTCGCCCCCTCTCTTTCCTTAGTGGGTTGTTCTGTGAGACTCCTCCACCAATGATAATCCTCCAGAAGACGAGTCCATGTGATCAATCTTACTGTCAGAATGGAGCGCAGTGTCTGGTCGTGGAGGGAGAGCCTGTGTGCCGGTGTCCACTTGGCTCCAAGTGTCATAAGATGGTCACAGTGCACTTCCTCGGCAAAGATACCTATCTGGAGCTCTCAGGCGCCAAGATCCGACCACCCATGCACATATCCCTGCAGGTATGCCTGTAACCACTTCCTGTAATGCTTAACAAAGGGTCCCAGATCAGTTTCTGTAATACAGACCCCACATATCTCCCGAACTCACATCTGCTGCCATGAGAAGCGATCTGTCTCTCTGTCAAGGTCTGTTTTCCTCCGCGGTGCCTGGTCTAAGCCAGCTTTGGCCTCTCTGACATTATGAGAATGTCACCTCTTGTCCACCTGCGTGAATAATTCTTCTCCTGAGGACATATATTATGGTAATAGAGGTTGAGCCGGCTGTTATCCGTTGCAATCAGGGGCCCTGCGTAACCGCTAGATCTCCTACAAATGATCCCATCTTCTCACCGTCGAGAGGGCACACTAATGTTAATTAAAGTAGGAGAAATGAAAAAGAGCTCAGTGGCTGTTTATCTCCTTGTGGACGTCAGCATCTCTCCTTTTCGAGTTAAGTAATGGTGCTTTCTAAAACAAGTCTGACTTTTTGGCAAGAAGATAACATAGACAATGAGGTTTTAAAATGAAAAAGTGCATATCTATGATTCGTGAATGTTTATTTATTTTTTCATTCATCACAAGTCTAAAATTCATGTCTGATTTGTTTGAATTTTCATAGATGTTTTAAAATTAACCAGTTATTTTAAAATACTGCAAAAATGTGTGAAGGAATCCAAATACCATGTTCATAGAGTATAAAAAAAAAAACATTGGTATTTTCCTCTAAATATTTCCTCTGTATTTCATTGCATGTATGTTTACTATTAATTAAATTAACATTTAAATAGCATTAAAACCAGAGTAAAGAAACATGTAATATATTCAAAAAAAAATTATTTCACACAGTATAGTTCAAATCTATTAACATAACTGATATAAAAATTATAATTAAACTTTATTTGGAGTACTACTTGTGCCCAATCCACATTTCTTAATAATACGCCTAAAATGTGTCATAATGTCACCATTTATTGGTGGATCTTTGATCTTTGTATAATCAAAGTCTTTAAATGCAAGATATTTAATGTGTGCCTGAAGCATACTTGCAGTAGTTCCACTTTAAATGGTAAATGGACTGCATTTATATAGCGCTTTCAACAGACCACATGGCCATCCAAAGCGCTTTACAAGTTGCCTTGGACTTCAGCACTATTTCAGTACAACTAAAATGCATTAAGCACAAAATTAGCTGTTCCAATTTATTAGACTTGAAGTACACCAATTTAGTATACCATAAGTACAATTGCAGGGTATTTTTATTAAGCAGATGTAAATGTATTTATAGCACACTTAGCACAAAACAAATGTATTTCAAATACATTGTAGTACATTTATTTTTAAAAACAATATCAGTAAAAAAAAAAGTGTCCATTATTGTATGAACTGATAAATATTTTAAGTCAAATTTAAGAGAATGACATTTCATCATTGCACTTTCTGAATATTTTACAGCTTTCGCTCTGTTGGTGCAACACGCTCAGGAACTGCAAATATAGAAAAGCAATCAAATTAGGTTGCTTTTTTTATTTCTAGCGCTCTTAGTAAAACTGTGCTAAACAGTGTTAATGACTTGGTCCTCCTGTGACATATCCACTGACAGAAACCAAATACAGGGACACATTAACGGCTCATATGCCTCCAGGGCATATGAGCAGTCCACTTGGTCTCAACTGATGTGTAGATGGGCTTCCACACTCCATAAGCCATCAACTGCTCTTTTCTTTCCTCTCGTCCTAGTGCTTATATATAAACGTGAGCTGTTTTCCATCACAGCTTGCTCGCAGGCGTTCCATTTGATGCCCTCGACTAAACAGGGAGTTAATTGTCAGGCCTGCAGCAGATCTCTCTCGGTGTGAATGTCGTATTGAAATAGCGTGCTTATCACGCACTCTTGATTGTTTTGTACATCCTTCTTTTACCCTTCCACCTCAATCTTCAGAAGTCTTCCTGCTGTTTTCCTTCACTGATCTTTTGCTGTCTCTTTCCCATTACCCCTCTCTTTATTTGTAGGTAGCCACAGATAAGGACAATGGCATTCTGTTGTATAAAGTGGACGATGACCCACTCGCCCTAGAGCTGTACCAGGGACACATACGTTTGATCTATGATGTTGCCAAGTACCCCCCAACCACAGTGTACAGGTGAGGGTATGGCACAAACACACACTTTGTAAGCGATTATTTAAAGAAAGAGACACTAAGTGCAAAAATCTTACCTCTATGTGCAAAACACCTGTAGGGGCAGTAGAAAGAGGCATCTTTGTACTAGGGGTATGCAATATAGACAAACAATATATCTTTATATTTTGAGGATTTTTTTTCTTTTTTCGATAATGATAATTAGTGCATTTTTATGTTATAACCTTGGCTGGTTTAGGCCTGTCATGGATAAATAAATATGACACTAAAACCACCAGTAGGTGGCAACAATTCCCTGTTTGTATGATTGACTCATTGAATCATTCATTCAAACGATTCATTCAAAACGGTAAACTACAGAGTTGTCTTTTAAAGGTAATTCACCACTGACAAGATGGGCTTTCAATAAAACTTGGCTGTGTATCACTAATTTCTTTTTATAGGTGCTACATGAGAAACAGAGAAAAAGCACTCTTGCCAAAAAGTTACTAAAAACACCCATAATGCACTGGGCTCAAACCGACTGTCCAGTATTGGGAATACAAAATGCCTTGAGGTGAAAGTTCATTAAAATTGACTTAAATTTAATTCATAAATAATTTAATATAATTGAAAATGGTATTACCCCATATTTGTGTATACTATGTATATTTATGTTAATTAGAGCATTGCATTGTGAACTACAACATGCTAACAGCAGAACCAGTTGCAGTGTGCCTCACATGAGGAATGTTATTTGTGGCTTCCTATGTAGAACATTCCAAATTAGTCACTTAAGAGGTTCCATTTTAGTTACGAAGCTCTCTAAGAAATCAGCTGCCTCTGTAGCTCACCAGGTTTTGTAACAGACCCACAAACACAATCATACTTCTGTTCTACACAGTAAATAAACTCATACAGCCAGCTGTGTTTGCAGCACCATAATCTAAATAGACATATACCACTCTAAATTATTTCAAAACATCAAACATACACAGTCATTCATCTTCCATAAAAATGACTGAGTTTCAAACGAGGCTCCCTGCTCTCATCCAGAATAGTTCAGGGTGAAAAAGCTGCATTTGCGGGTAAGTTTGCTCACCGTTCTCAGTGAGTTTGAATCCCTGTAAGCTCGTGGCACATCATAAAACCATATAGGAGGCCTGGGTTTACATGACATGCTTGAAGCAAGCTCTCACTGGGTTCCCATGTGAACGCTTCTGTGCTGCAGCGCCATGATTTCTATGCTCACTGGAGCCCCCATAAACACAGAGCTCTTAGCCCTCACCTCCTGCCCTTTCAGCAGACAACAGACTTGTTGAGTCTGGTGTAGATTGTGCCTGACTCCGGGCCTGGTGGGTCACTGCGGATGTCATTAAGCGAGCAAGGCTCTGTAATGGGTTTCAAGAGCCCAGATTCAAGCTTTTAAATTCAGTCTGCACACTAACATAATGACAGCGCACAGTTTCAAAGCATTTCGAGATGTGTCTTGATCTATAAAGAATGGGTATGTGCCATCTCTCAGAGTCTCTGGCATCTTTTTCATCTGCATCTGCAGAAGTAGAGAGTGAACATTTGTGACTGGCAGCTGTTTTAGCAGGCAGTAGATGTGAACAGCGGTGAGCTGGGTGCTCAGGCCGTGTCTGCTTTCTTGATGACTTTGTATTGATCCAGTGCCTTCTGTTGCTGCTGCAGAGGGCCACTCTTCACTTCTGCCTGCAACAAGGGCTGAATCGATTGCTCTATGAAGTAGACACAGCATGAAAAATAAAGTTTCAATCAGATTCCTTGTCTTTGTAGACTGAGAATACATTCACTTAATTCCAGTGTTTCTAGTAGTAAATGCAAACATGCATTTAGAGCATTTTTTTTTTAGAAAAAGATAAAAGGAACAGACTGTTGTTTCAAGTTGCAGCCTTCATGGAATACACCAGGCAGCTACATTCTATGTAATAACAGAGATACAAGCTTCTCCTTGAATGGGGAATGACCAAAATCTCCAATGGTATCATTAATTTAGCTAAACTCTGCTTAAGAGTTGTGTTTTTGAGGCTGGTCCGGGCAGAATAAAAGACGGATACAGCTGTACAGTTGTCGAGCACCGGAGGTGTGCTGTGGGCGGAGCTATGGAGTCATGAGCATGCAAAGCTTTTGAGTAGCGATCGTCTGCAAGCTGTGACATCGACACGAATAAAACGAAGACAAAACATTTATTGAATTAAACAACGGCTAACGAATTAATATATGAAGCACATTGATGGGTGTGCTCTTGCTTTCGCTCTGATTGCTGTTTGCACGCTTTTCCAGGAGAAGTGCCCATATAAGGAATTCCACCCTTTATTATTTCATACAGGGTCATACTTTACGAAACTTTACAAACCTTATACAAACCGTGCATAAAGTGTCTTTGGCACAAGTCATACATTTTTGAGTCATGTTTAGCCTGAGAATCCAACACTTGAACAGTGTAAATAAGTCAGAATGCATGAAATAGCATTCAACATCCTGTTTAAATTAATATGCAGTGGTGTGACTAAATGAAGTAAGTTTTGTTGCCAGGTCCCTGCTAAGTCCAAGATGTATCTTGGCCCTCACAGTTAATCACAGATCCATGCTCACCCTCTAATTATCTTGTTTTTCCCCAAGCGACGTTGTGCTGTGTGGCTTTGGCATATCTTCACCCTATTGTGTTGTTCACATGTGAGGAGAGGAAGTGCAAGGAGAGAACACGTTCTTCCATTTCAATGTATAATATTTGGCATTGGCACACCCCGGTCTGGCAAATGTACTCCGGAGTTCTCCATGTCATAGTTAGCGTTAACAATGTGTAACCAGACCTAACAGAGCCAGCTGCTCAGTTTGTAACCCGTCCTACGCCGCAATGCTTGGACGTGGGTGCAGCGTTTGGGCAGCTCCCTTGCTTTTGGTTTTCCCACCATGGAACCTAGAGTTTTGAGGCTGTGGTTGGAGCATTCCTGAGCTGAGTCTGGTTCAGTGGCTCTCTGCGGGTGCTTGACTTCAAATGTGGAATTGGGTCATAAAGACTCTGTGGGGCGAAGATCAGAGCAAGATTCCCACACCATCTACAGGTCTTGCTCAGCTTTTCTTACACCTCATCCCTGCTGAACTTCAGCAAGAGATCCCCGGCAGGAAAAACAAGGGTTGGTTTGAGGGAAAGCGCGGTGGGAAAGAAGACAGCTCGGACTCCAGAGAGATGAAGAACGACTGAGAGCCGACGAAGAGTGAAGGATACTTATCTCTGCAATGTGATCCTGCCTTGATGGAAGGTGTGGGTGAGGGGAGGGATGGAGAGACTGATAAATGCACTGGGGAGGAGAGCGACGGAGGCTGTTAACTAGCAGTAATGCCTCATTACCATGAGATGAATGCTCGGGCCCATGCAGCGTGTTAATGCGCTGCCCTTTACTAAATGTCATGCTAATCTGAGTATTAGTTTAGGCAGCGGCATGGGCAGTTCCTCAGCAGAAGCGGCGGTTTGTGGAAACATTGCAGGAAATTGAATGAGAATGTTAGCATTCCCTGCCCCCAGCTTCTCAGCGTGGGCTCGCCATCCTGCGCCACGCCTAACCACAGCTCTCCAAATGCAGCTAATGTTTGGCATGTCAACCGGGTTTAACACTGAGCAGCGCTAGGGGGAACAAGGAGGGGTCAGGGTATGTTTTTACGGCCTGTTTTCATTTCGCCCGAGATTAGAGTTCCTCTGCGAGCAGAATGTTTGAATGGGGGGGGGCAGTGGTAATTCAGACTGAACCGTGACGGGACATGAAGTAAGTTCGTTGGGTTTGAGAAGAATAAATGGTTGTGGTGTGCTAAGTGCGACAGCGCTAATGCAACAACAGCAGAAAGCACAGTCAAAGCTGAGGGATGTTTATGGTAACGGTCCACACACAAAGTTTTATCGTGCCTACATTTACCTTTAATGTAATTAAAGCTTAAATGTTAGACATCATTAAGTTACCCAGAGTGAAGATTTAGTCGCATATGCCAGTGATGTACTCTTATCAGTGTTTTCCTCAAGAATCAAACCAAGACCGTAACATTGCTAGCGTTGCTCTAATGTTTGTGCTTCAGGAAAGCTACATATTCTCAAAGGATGAGACCTTATTCCTTGCTGCTTACAAGTGTTTTGATGCTACCTGTTAACTTCAGTCTGTAGATTAAAGCTAACCTTACTTGGTTACACCCCATGATATATCAAACGCTACATAACCACGTTTAGCAATTCATGTTCCAGAAGGGCATAATTGACTTTACAGCTGCGTTACTTATACAGTAGCTCGATGGTTGTGCGGCGTAACTGAATCTGGAAGATGTAAATATGTCTACAGTTTTTCTGATCTAGATAACTCTCCAAGATGAAGGTGCCAGTAATAGTATGTATGTGTCATTTATAACGCGGTTTCGCTCGAGGGAAAACAGAGTATTTTATTTTCAGCTAACAGGAAATTGACTACCCCTCGTGCGAGAAGGGTGACATGAGGTTGCTGAAATCTTCCATGGGTTTCTGTTTGTTTTTATTGAGCTCCGTAACGAGCTGCTTGAAGCTAATATGTAGGCTAGCCACACATCAAAGATCCCCCCCCCCCCCACAACCCTTCTAAAAATATTACAGCCTCAGGATATTTTCTGTCTGTCAGAATATGAACAAAAGGCCGATAGTTGCAAGCGCTAAGATACATCTTAATCTCTGGTGCCCCCTAGTGGTGCTAGAGCTTCACTGCATACATTTTGTCAACTCCAAATGATGACTTCTGTCCCCCATGGTGAGATTTATGTTCTGATTAAGAATGTTTTCATTCTCATAATAGAATCTTCCTCTTTTTTTCTATTACATTTCCACTCTCACCATCTTTTTTTTTCAAAAAAATACTCTTCCCATTTCCTTCTCAGCTGGTCTGTAGGCTCTCTTAATGAAAGGTGGCTGTCAAAACCAGAGACAGTGGATAAAAATGTCCTTATATTGTAATAAAGCCATTCATCGGTACCACCATAGATGTATCAAATGGACGGGCTTGAGATGTTTGGGGGGTCTCAGCCCGCGGACTGCAGTGTTTGTTGCAAAAGCCTATTTTGAAACAGGAATTGAATTATGGGCCTGTAATGCAAACCACACGTGCGCCTGTGTTGGGTCTTTGTTCAGCCAAGACCTCCGTGAACCATACCCCTCTATATCTGGGGACACTGATCTCTATCCGCACCTATGGCATCAGCATTTCAGCAAGGGAAAGTAGCATTACGGGCAAGCGCAAATACTAGTTGCCTGGCCGCAAAAATGAGCTAATTTTAATGCTTTAATGCTAGTCTGTTTGTTTGCTTAATGTATTTGTGCTGACAATGCTCTGCTGGTTTTGTTTATTTGTTTGTTTTGTTTTGTTTAGTACATGTGAATTTTTTATATATATATATATGTGTGTGTGTGTGTGTGTGTGAAGAGTTTATTTGCAAAAACAGATCTTTTTATTCAATAATCAGGATCTTTTTTTGTTTGTTTTTTTTTTTATTATGATTTGAGTAATTTTTTGTTATTTTTACCTAATCAAAATAACCCCTTCTCCTCTCTCTGTTGGTCTCTGGGCTTCTTTGCCAAACCACTGTCTCTAGCTGTCTGTAACTGCTTGTGCTTCATCCAACAATAACTACTACAATACAAAACTGGGCTTTCTGCTTTCTCATAGTTCAGGGGCTACTGATAAGTTAATAACCCTATTTCTCACATTTAAACAAAATACAGTCCTAGAAGTCAGCAGAATCTGGGCCAAACAGGGCGCTGCATGCACCACATCGTAAGAAACCGAGGAGGGAAAAGGCGAAAATCCAGCTGTGCCGGTCAGAGCACGTCTGTGAGATGTTTCATGGAGGTTTAGTGGAACCCGGGAACAAACGGCACTCTTCAATGGTTAAAAAATGACCGTGTGAAAGAGAATCGCTCTCAGGAGTTCACGCAGTCACAGTGCCAAACTCAGCAGGATGTGATTTGAGCGTCTTAACTCAAAGAAATAGTGAACTCATGGCCAACACAAGCTCTCCTTTTCCCACAACATAAGCTTTCCCCACATCAGTGCCAAATTCACTGGAAATACACCTGACGGAGTCTAATGTGGAAACCACGGCATTTTCAGACGACGGGGAGATATTCTGTATTGCACATTCATGGCTTTTCATTTAGGCTTAAAATGTTGCTTTGAAAAGTTAATTTACTCCACTGGTGACATGATACGATCTGCTAAAACTGTCGTTTTGTAGCTAGCATTTTATGTATCCACAATACACTAATTTAAATATTTCACACTGCAAAATTTGACAAAATAAAGCATAATTGGAAATGATACAAAAATAAAGATATTTTGCTCACGAGTGATATTTACACTACCATTCAAAGTTTGGTGTTATTTTAAGAAATGTTTCTTGAAGGTTTCTTGTGACACTGTAGACTGGAGTAATGATGCTGGAAATTCAGTTTCGATCACAGGAACAAATTACATTTTAAAATCTCTTCAAACAGAAAACAGTTATTTGAAAATGGAACAATATTTTACTAAATGCACTGTATTTTGATCAGATAAATGGAGTCTAAATGAGCATAATAAGAGACTTCATTTCTTACAACATTAAACAAATCTTACGACCCCAAGCTTGACTTTTCTTTCTTTTCTTTTTTTGTCTCATATTTAATCTCAAGTGTGCTCTAAAAACTGCTATCTTCTTCTGCTTTCTTGCAGTGTGGAGTCAGTGAACGATGGTCTTTTCCACACGGTGGAGGTCCTGATCCAGAATCAGACGCTGAGTTTGGTGGTGGATAAAGGGGCACCGAAAAGCCTGGGCAAACTCCCCCGTCCTCCGGCTGTGGACCACAACACACAGCTCTACATAGGAGGTAAGCATCAAAAACACCTCATTGTTCATCAAAACCACATTTCAACGGTTTCAAAAAATTTAATATGGCTTGTTTTGAGATACATTCAAAGTGTTTGAATGGTAATGATTGAAACGTGAGCACAGTGTTGGGAAGGTCACTTTGGAAATGTAATAGTTACCCTATTTAAGACAAGTAGTGTAACTATTTCAATTACTTTATTAAAGGAATGTAACTAATTACATTTGATTACTTCTTGATTGCTTTTCCAAATTTCTAATAAATGTTTTCAAATGGTAACATTTAAAAATAACAATAAAGCATACATAAATAGAACCTATTTTGTGTCCTGAAACATTGCGGTCTCATATTTTAGAGCAGTCAGTGCAATTTGGGAAAGAAATCAATCATATCTGTATGTGTGTGTGAAAAAATTCATATGTAACCCCCTTTGTAATCGTTAACCTCTTCATAACTGTAATTTAATTACACATTTTTTTTGCAGTAACTGTCACAGATTTGTTTTGTAATCAAAGGGATAGTTCACCCCAAAATGAACATTCTGTCATCATTTACTCACCCTCATGTCGTTCCAAACCTGTATGAGTTGCTTTCTTATGTTGAACATGAAAGACGATACTTTGAAGATTGCTGGTAAACAAACAGTTGGTGGTTCCCATTGACCTACTATGGAAGTCAATGGGAAAAAGCGACTCATACAGGTTTGCAATGAAGGTGAGTAAATAATGACAGAATGTTCATTTTGGGGTGAACTATCCCTTTAAATGATGTTATATTGTTACATGTCCCCACACTGCATAAGCGTGTGTGCTAATGTTTGCCTGTTTTTTGGTATTTTAGGTGTGCCCTCTCTGATTGACACAGCAGGCCTGCGACCGGGTCCAGACCGTCCCTTCCAGTCATTTAACGGCTGTATTCATGACGTACGGCTCAACGGGGAGCTCCAGGACCTCGGCGGTGGGCTGGCAGGGGTGGAGGGCATCCTCCCGGGCTGTCACTCCTGCGGTGTCTGTGCTCATGGGGCCTGCAGACAGAGAGGAGAGGCAGGCGTGACCTGCGAGTGTCCCATCGGCCACAGCGGCCCGCTGTGTGAAGAGACCACCTCCCAGAGCCCCTGTGAGAGCAGCAGGTAAAATTATCGATATTCACTGATATGAAAAAAAGGATTGTGATAATGTTTGGGCCATATGGCCCACTCTCAGTTGTGTTGGCATCAGGCAGTGATCTCCTGGCTCTCTCTTGCTGTGCAGGTGTGTGCACGGTGTGTGTGTGCCGAAGGGCTCCTCGTACAGCTGCTCTTGTTCAGAGGGATACTCGGGCCAGTTCTGTGACAGACGGGAAGAGTCCGCCGTCTGCAAGGGGCTGCACTGTGTGCTCGGAGAGTGCAGGGCGACGGAGAGCGGAGAGCCGGTTTGTCACTGCCAGTCTGGATACAGCGGGCCGTCCTGTGAAACAGGTGCGACACAGCACTGCAGGAGACATCCATCAGTCATGACAGAAAATTATAGCTTTTTATTTACATAAGAACAAGATAAAAAAAAATGTTTCTGGACTTATTGTGCACAATTCATCAGTGCACATTGTTCTGTGTGTGTGGTGGGGGGGATTTTACCCCTTGCTCTATCACCCATTCTTCTATTATATTGATTTAGGTATGTATATCCATTTGCTAACTGTAATTTAATACGTTGCAGATCCGCATTCAAATACTTTGTTGCTGTTTTGATCATCTTTCATTAAAATTGTATAACTTACTTTGCATTTTAAATTACTTTTTTCTTCTGCAGATGTAACCAAACTTTATTGGGTGAGGAAGAATTATACAATGATATCTTAATAATATTTAGATACTGGCTATGATATCTCATTTCAATAGAGCACAACAGTAAAAACCAGTCAAGATCTCCATGAGATTTCATAAAGTAAAAAACACATAAATAACCATTGCATATGCAATACAGTTCAAAATCAGTATTTAAAAAAAAACGATATATATTTGTACTTTTATTTAGTAGGAATGCAGACTTTTACATTGTTACAAAAATTCATAAAAATAAAAAATAAATTAAATTTTGAAAAAAATTTCACCCAAAAAAATAACACTTAGCAGCACAGCTGTTTTCAACATAATTAATTCAGCTTTGATCACAGGAATAAATGACATTTTAACATATACTAAAACCGAAACAGATATTTTAAATTGTAATATTTCACAATATAACAAGATTATCAAAATTATTCTTATTTACTACATTTTGATCAAATAAATGCAATCTTGGTGAGCATAAGAGACTTCTGTGAAAAACAACATTTTTACATCAGTGTACCTTTGATTAGAAAACTTCAGAGCTCAAAGCAAATCTGATATTAAAAATCAATTTCTTTGTATCACAAATGAATGGGACTGTTTCATGTAATCAAATCCTGAGGAATAGAATTCCCTCATACAAAATGATGTTTCCACCCAAAAATGTGATGCATTTTTGCATTTTTAAATGCTAAATGCAGTAAAATGCACAAAAAAACACTGTCTCGTGTAATCTTTTGCATGCTGCACAGAATCCAGAAGAGTGAAGCAACACAAGTCAATATCTGACCTGAAGGTCCTTATGTTTATTCATCTCTTATATAAATGCTTTATCTGATGGCCTGTCCTCCGTCTCCTCCTCCACACAGAGCTGACGTGCCAAGGAGAGATGGTCCGTGAGCTGCTCAAGCGTCACATGGGTCATAAAAACTGCACCTCCACCAGTAAAATCGCTCGGTGTCCAGGCGTCTGCCGCTCGGGCCTGTGCTGCGCCGCCACCAAGAGCCGGAGACGGAAGCTCAGCTTCAAGTGCTCCGACGGATCCTCCTTTTCCGAGGAGATGGAGACCACCGTGGAGTGCGGCTGCACAAAGTGCCCATTGTAATATTAGCCTGGAGAAGAAGATATATTGTAAAAAATAAACAAAACACAAATAGAACTTATTTTTATTAAGGGATGTTTTTTTTTTAAAGAAAGAGACTGCTTTTATGATGTTGCTTATATGAAAAGTAATTTTGTATCGTCGGACAAAAACACACAGATTAACATTCCTGAAAATATATGAATTATATAAATATGTATAAATCTATATAAGTGTACAACCTAACCTGAGAATTAATTTGGTCTGCGTATTGCATGTCTGTTGTGAAGCGTGAGCGTGGAGAGAAATGTGCCCAATCAGACGAGGACTCTCTGGACTCTCTAACACAGGAAGTGGTGAGCAAACTTCCTGTGAACTGGTGGCGGATACAAATGAACTGCTTCCTTACGGACCTCAGAGAGCTTACCTGCGGATTTCAAGGACGGAGCTTCGAGTGGGATGGGCTGATGTTTTGAACTTTAGATGTTGCTTTGCAAAGCTCATCGTTGTGGCTCTGGTTTACAAGCTGCAACTCATCGGAGTGAATTTTTTGCATGTCTGCATGGAAGAGTTAAATGTGAACTTGTAACATGCTGCGCTCAGGCGGTAAAGCTATCGTAGTAACTATGATAGTTAAAGGCTCTCTACCTGTTTTACCTTGTACAGTTGAAATCCAAATGCATTGCAGGTGATACAGGAGCAAAGCACTTCATACTGACGTAGTATTCCGTCATAAGCGTCTTTTACTAAAATATTAAATGCAAATATATTACACCCATTACTACTGTATTGTTTCATGTGTACCCTTTTTGGTTTCGTTTTTTAGATTTAACACAATGAGGTCTATAGATATTCCAAAGGAAAAGCTAATCAGTGTTAATGAATATTCCTCCTGGTTCTGTCTCATCCCTGTTCACCACAGACTGTTGTATAAGGTAGAAATCCAAGTGGACGATGTAACTCAGCTTGTGCAGGAAGTGTCATGTTAGCATTGTTATACGGTGCATTTTCTAATGTTTTGTTAAATATGAGTTAGAGAGTGATGATTAACTTACAGTGAATGTCGAATTAAACTTGTAATGAAATACGCAGTTGGGTTTTTTGTGATTTATTTTTGTAAGCTTTTATTAATTAGGTCTTTTATTTTTTTAATTTGTCAGATGTACAGTAATGTTCATATGCACCAGATCAGCGAAACCCAGGGACATGTTGTCGGTTGTTATTCAAAGGTGTTATGTGTGTATTTTTCTTCTTTATTCAAATGACTTTATCCCAGTTTTATATTCAGAGATAATGCTGGTTTACTTTCTTAAAGAGTAAATGCTTTTCTCTCTCTCTCTCTCTCTCTCTATTTTTCATTAAGTAAGTCATTTCAATGTCATATTTCAGATTGCCAGTTATGAATAATAATTATAGTATATGTGAATATTGTATATTTGTTCCTATATCCAGTAATATAATAATTATATTTTAAAATAAAATGTTTTTTGGTCACATGTATAACCATACCATACATAGTATGACATGCAGTGAAAGGCTTAAAAAAAAAACAAAAAAAAACAATTATAACTTTTTTAAAAAGAAGGGTACAAAACTAGACCGTACAGATAGACAGAATATATACAGATTATATTGGATTTATGAATTTCTATTTCTATTACTTTTATGGAGGCTCAATTCTGGCCTGCAATCAGCCCAATGATAGCAGAATGATGTCATGAGTTGTTTATTATACCATTATATGTATTTGGGTATTTCTGTAATGTTTTTGCATATACAGTACTACAACTTAGATGAATATGGCTTTTTAGCCCTTGAGGCACACAGACAGCTTTAATCTAAAATAAATAAATACATAAATAAAGGTTGCAAAATGGTGTTTTTGAAAGCAATGGCATTGAAGAATCATTTTGGGGATTCTTAATAGAACCATTTTTCTTAGTGTGAAAAACATTTGATTAATTCGAAGAAGATTTTTCCACTGCAAAGAACGTTTTGTTTAATGGAAAGGTTCTTTGGATGTTCTTCATGGAACCATCCAGTAGAGCAGATGCTTATGAAGAACGTTTATTGTTAAGAGAGTGTGTGAAGAGAAGGTGTATTTAGGAGTTTTGTCCCCTAGATGGAGTCATAAACCAATATGCTGTGAGTCTGAATGTCTCTCGCAGGCATTGAGGATGAAGTTGACCATTTTGATTAAGATGAGGATGACTTCTCCTTCACTAATCAGGACACTCTTCCTACAGCCGTGTTCTTGACCCACAACAACCAGATTGCTCTGGAGGGCTGTTATATTTCCAACTAGTCATTGAATTCTGATATTTTTGTTGAACTTTGATATGTTTTTCCTGCTGTGTAGACCACAAAACCTGTGTGATCTGTTGTCTTTGAATTACTGGATCCTGATCCTTTTTCCCTTAAGGGTGCTCTCAGTAAGTTTTTGCTCACTCTTACTTGCCCCAGTGGTCTTGCACTTTATATTATATTGATATGAATGCATTAAGTTTCAGATCTCGTAGTATATTAAACGACAGTTAGTCTGTACTTTAGTGGTGGGGATTTTTCATTAGCACAGCTTTGATTACCTGCGTCTGAGCTTGCCCTTACGAAAGGAAAATATATTTACCAATATATTTCTTAAAATATATTGTGATATATTGTAATATATTATTTTCCCTTTTTATTTTCTAATAAATTATATATTTGAATACATTGAATAATATATATAATATATATTATATATATTATATAATACATATATTATATAATATATTGCAAAATATACAAATGATTGCCGCTTTCAATATATTGCAATATATATATAAAAAAAAAATTTAAATCCTATATATAAGAATATATACCTAATATATTACATGATATTTTCCAATATACTGCAATATATTTTTGTTTCATAAGGGTGTGTTGTGTGATATTGCTCAAATAAAACTGACATTTTGTGGTTCAGTTCAAACAGATTAATTTATTACAGTACTGCTTGCTTGTTTGGACATATAATTTTTCTGTTCATGAAAAAAAACAGCATCTGCTGGTTAAATATGTTTTGAAGAACAGCTGCTGGTTTAAGCTGGTCCTGAGCTGGTTTAAACTGGTCATGAGCTGGTTTAAGCTGGTCCTAAAATGGTTTAATTGATCATGAGCTGGTTTGAGCTGGTTTAAGCTGGTCCTAAAATGGTTTAAGCTGATCATGAGCTGGTTTAAGATGGTCATGAGCTTGTTTAAACTGGTCATGTTCTGGTTTAAAATGGTCATGAGCTGGTTTAAGCTGGTCGTGAGCCGGTTTAAGATGGTCATGAGCTGGTTTAAGCTGGTCACGAGCCAGTTTAAGATGGTCATGAGCTGGTTTAAGCTGGTCGCGAGCCAGTTTAAGATGGTCATGAGCTGGTTTAAGCTGGTCGCGAGCCAGTTTAAGATGGTCATGAGCTGGTTTAAGCTGGTCGTGAGCCAGTTTAAGATGGTCATGAGCCGGTTTAAGATGGTCATGAGCTGGTTTAAGCTGGTCGCGAGCCAGTTTAAGATGGTCATGAGCTGGTTTAAGCTGGTCGCGAGCCAGTTTAAGATAGCTGGTTTAAGATAGTCATGTGCTGGTTTAAGATAGTCATGAGCTGGTTTAAGATAGTCATGAGCTGGTTTAAGCTGGTCCTGAGCTGGTTTAAGCTGGTCATGAGCTGGTTTAAGCTGGTCGCGAGCCAGTTTAAGATGGTCATGAGCTGGTTTAAGATAGTCATGTGCTGGTTTAAGCTGGTCCTGAGCTGGTTTAAGCTGGTCATGAGCTGGTTTAAGATGGCCATGAGCTGGTTTAAGCTGGTCCTGAGCTGGTTTAAGATGGCCATGAGCTGGTTTAAGATAGTCATGTGCTGGTTTAAGATAGTCATGAGCTGGTTTAAGATAGTCATGAGCTGGTTTAAGCTGGTCCTGAGCTGGTTTAAGCTGGTCATGAGCTGGTTTAAGCTGGTCGCGAGCCAGTTTAAGATGGTCATGAGCTGGTTTAAGATAGTCATGTGCTGGTTTAAGATAGTCATGAGCTGGTTTAAGCTGGTCATGAGCTGGTTTAAGATGGCCATGAGCTGGTTTAAGCTGGTCCTGAGCTGGTTTAAGATGGCCATGAGCTGGTTTAAGATGGTCGTGAGCTGGTTTAAACTGGTCATGAGCTGGTTTAAGATGGTCATGAGCTGGTTTAAGCTGGTCGTGAGCCGGTTTAAGATGGTCATGAGCCGGTTTAAGATGGTCCTAAAATGGTTTAAACTGGTCCTGAGGTGGTTTAAGATGGTCATGAGCTGGTTTAAGATGGTCATGAGCTTATTCCAGCTCAAACCAGCAGCCATGCTTCAAAATATACCTAACCAGCAAAGGTTTTTTTTTTCAACATGGTAATTATTCAATTTTGCGACCTGCTTTTTATTTGCCAATTGGCAAGGCCAGGCAAGTTTATTTATATAGCACATTTCGTACACAATGGTAATTCAATTGGCTAGAGTCTTTGTAAAATGTGAGCATTTTATACATTTATTTTACATAAGCAGGCTACTATTCAATTGTTTTCCTTTAAAATATTTGAATAAAAAATCTATTGATTTAACGTTTAGGGACCCAATGACATAGTTTGTTCTTTCTAGCCTTGCTATATTGTAACAAGACATTGGGACAGTACATATTGAAGGGCTCGCTCTTTTTTTAAGTAACAAATAACTTTAGTTATGTCACTTTGCTATTTGCTTTTGCTAGCAATAAGTTTTAAACATGCATAATGTGAATTTTGTCAACTTTTGCAGCACACTATAGATGACCCCGAAGCTAACAGACACTGAATAAAAGCCACTTACTCCAATTTCGATTTCATGGTATTTTATGGCTTCTGAAAATGTGAAGACTTGAAGACACTCAGTGCAATGCTGGGGGATTTGCAGTTAATGTGAAGGTCAGGACGACCTGCTAGCTCTATTATCTCTCTTAGTATTCCACGTGAAAAGAGAGATTTTAATAGCATTCAGATTAAATGGCAAGCATCCCAGATTACCCGGGACAATGGTGCAGTAATGCCCAGCTGCACCGGGTTTGCAGCGTGATGCATCTACATGTTTATTGAAGGGGCTAATCTCTCCATAAGTCTAGTCCTCGTGAGAATCTATGTTTACAAAAGGATGGATCTGTGCCTCTTTCATGCCATTCAATTCCTTTCAAGTGCTCAGTCATTATGTTCAATAGCTTGCCTCTTAACCCTGGTTTCCTAACATGTGGCTCTTCCTTCTACAAGAGAAGATAGAGAGGTAAAACTGCTGGGGCATGTCAAGTTATTAAGGCACTATAATTCTTGCGATTCCTCAGAATTAGCCACTCATTGTGGTCATGTGAGAAAGGGCTCCTGAGAAAGAAGACGGGAGGAAATTGCCACATAATTTAAACACAGATGCAGGAAATGAATGGAAATACTTCAAGGAATAGATCAGCCAAAAATGACAATCCTGTCATATCCTTTCAAACCTTTTTCCTTTCTGTGGAATACGTTCATTGAATAGATTCAACTCGCATGAACTCGCTTTTATTTTGAATTCCATGACCTTGCCAAGGATGGATTTCAGAAATGTGTTTGAATAATGGCTTTGAGTTAATATAGCTTCAGAAGACTTGAAATACAGTGCACAATCCTATAGATTGCTTTTCTGATACTTCCTAGGTGTTTTTGTGAGATCCTGAAGTTCTGAAATCTTAAAAGAAAGACAGGTACATTCATAATGTCTCCTTCTGTGTTTTTCCACAGAATAATGTAAGACATAAAGTTAAAGAATTCCAATAGAGTGCCATTTTTTTCACCTTTAAAATGCATCCAGAAATTCTTGTCTATTTTATTTTTAGTATTCAATTCACAAGTTGGATTTTTGAGTTAGATTTCAAATCAATCACGTCTCCTTCAGTTTTCCGAAAGGGCATTCATAAGGAGTTTGATTCATGAGGAGATGGTATCTTGACAGTATTGCATGTGATTGTGAAATATGGCATTGACAGAGAGCGTGACACTCTGTGAAAGAAAGTTCCCACCACACAGCTGGTTATAATCAGGCGGAGATAGCAAACAGATGGTACCCAGCTGGCAGGGCAGCCGCACACCAGAACCTTGTGCAATATGTCAAAAACAATATATCTGAGACACAAGCATGTTTGTACCTATTGCTTTATTTTGACAGGAACTTTGTGCATCAGGAAATGTATCATTCTTGTCCAGCATTATTGGGTCATTCCGTGAAGTCCGCAGCTCAAATTTTTGATTTTGTTATTTTTTGTATATATTCATTTATTCATTTTGTGAAAGAAATACCTAAATGAAGAGAGGCAAAATATTAAATGTCATCATTCAAAAGATAGCAGGATTATGATGTTATTTTTACACAGAGATTTGTAGGTCTATTAGTAAAATCTGTTGACATTATCAATCTTTGTTGCATTACTTGCCAATGGCGAACATTTAAAAATGAGGAAAAGCACTTTTCAGGTTTTTCCTCCAAAGTTTGCATTGCATCAAAAATTGCATTTTCATCCAAAGTTGCACTCAAGAAGTATTAAAGATATTTTAATGCCCTTTTAGATACTGTCATCTTAACAAATGTTCCTTATGGCATCTTCTTGTTTAAGACACTGTATGGTTCATTTCCAGAGATGTGATTGTGGGAGACAATGCTTTTGTCAAACACAGCCCAGAACATCTCAGTGGGGGCTAGTTTTCCATGGATTTTCCATGGGTAAGCGCTCATTATTATTAGAAAACATCAAAATCTGGTTTCTATTTTTTTTTTTTTTTTTTTTTTTTTTTTTTGGTAAAGCATGTTGTCAAATTCTAATTCAAATTCAATTTAGTTAATACAACAATAAATGTGGTGTTTACTCGTCTGTTTCTGAGAAGAATTCTGTTTTAGAAAAAAGCCCATAACTCAAGCTCATGCGACAGCTTGACTGCTTGACCTGCATGTTTTCAGGTTGCTTGTTGTTCATTTAAGACCACCATTGAGGACACTTATTTCATTACTGGGGTTCATGAGCAAAACAAGTGACGAATGTAGTCTGTTTTTACTAAGGACACCTTTTCTTTTAAGTTTAAGATATATACATACATATAGTACAGACCAAAAGTTTGGAAACATTACTATTTTTAATGTTTTTGAAAGAAGTTTCATCAAGCCTGCATTTATTTGATCAAAAATACAGAAAAAAACAGTAATATTGTGAAATATTATTACAACTTAAAATAATAGTTTTCTACTTGAATATACTTTTATTTAAATAATCATTTATTCCTGTGATGCAAAGCTGAATTTTCAGCATCATTACTCCAGCCTTCAGTGTCACATGTAACATCCAGTCTATCACATGATCATTTAGAAATCATTCTAATATTCTGATTTATTATGAGTGTTGGAAACAGTTCTGCTGTCTAATATATTTGATGAATAAAAGGTTAAAAGGAATTGCATTTATTCAAAATAAAATAAAAAATTCTAATATATATTCTAATAATATATTTTCTTTACTATCACTTTTTATCAATTTAACACATCCTTGCTGAATAAAAGTATTGATTTTATTTAAAAAGAAGAAAGAAAAAAAAATTATTGACCCCAAATTACTGACCAGCAGTGTATTTTAAATATATATATAATATTACATTTTTTTCTGTATTTTTGATCAGATAATACAGGCTTGATGAGCAGAAGAAACTTCTTTCAAAAACATTAAAAATAGTAATGTTTCCAAACTTTTGGTCTGTACTGTATATATATATATATATATATATATATATATATATATATATATATATAAAACAGTTTTTCGTTTAGCAGTCAATGGCTGATTGTTCAGTGGTAATTGAGTGTTTCTTGGAGAGTGACGGTGGAGGGGTGGCAGCATGGCCTGGCATGGGGGCGAGACTAACCGCTGCTCTGCCCTCAGATTACTGACAGCTGTCTGCTTTCCAGTCCGATAATTTCTTCCAGCATGTGATGGAAATCCAGCTAATGTGGACCGAGCTGCCCTCTTTCCCCAGCAGACTATATATCAGCATCTAAAACATGCTGTCTGCAAGTTTACCTGGACTTTTTCAGAGCTAAACAAGTCAATTAGGGTCATTAAAACTCTTTAGCTATTAACTTTTTCTCCACCATTGACCAAATTTTCATGTTTTCATGCAGGGGCACTGTTACATATCGCTGAAAAAGCATTGAACGTTCGAATCAAACAAAGGTGAAGAAGACGCAGAAACAAGCGATTGCATACTGTATGTGAGCAGATGTATGTGTAAAATAATGCAATAATCAAGTATTAAACAGCATATAAATCAAAACTGCCCAACATTAGTGAATTTAAATGTTGACCAAGGAAGTAGTTAAGGACTATGAACTTTTGGAGGTCTTGATTAACTTGATCGACTCCTTGTATGTTTTAATCATCATTCTGAATCCCATCCAAAGCTAAATAAAAAATGTAAAAATGTGATTTGTTCCAGCTTTTTGTTCAAAATGATTTTTTTTTTTTTTTTTTGGAAACATAAAACAAAATAAAAAAAACACAGTACATGAAGCTAAAATAAAAAATTTTAAGCAGAGGCCCTGTTCTTTCTTTTGACACATTTTATGTTCAGATATTAATACAAAATACAAAATGACAAAATATTTTTGGGGTCATATATGTTTTCTGAAAATCATCAAAAATGCTGGAGGTGGCTGGCAAAAAAATACAAATAAATAAATTCTGACAGAGAAAGAGAGTGGCTTAATTAGATTATTCTCATTATAATCAGTCAAGCTATATAATTTTATACAGTATTTCAATTGTTCTTTCTATCAATCAAGGGGGTCCATGGCCTCAATAAGTCGGAAGACCCCTGTTGTAGACAAACTTAAAACAGCTTAGGAGCTTTGCACTGAAGTGTGGAGTGACTTGGACACAAAGTGGCCTCAAAGTTTTCTGAATGTAACAGCCAAGCGAGACTGAGCCTTCGCAGCAGTGTTAAACTCACCTGCCTGCAGACAGTTTGCTGTGAAGCCACTTAATCACGTCCCAGCAGACCACCATCTGCCCATTTCTGCTCTTCAGTCACCCACCCACCCGCTGCCCGTCAATCTCACAGTCCACCACACAACGCCTGGGCATCTTGGTGCCATGCAAGCTTCATTTATCTGCAGATTTGGGTCTGGGAAGAGGCAACGTCCTTGACTATAAAGTAAACATGTCGGCAGAAAGTACTTTTCAACAGTCCGATTGTGTTGGATGAGAGCTCTTTGTTCTGGGGCAATTCATCATTCATTCACAGCTCCCTGTCAGAGATGAAACAATTGAGTTGGTGTTCAAAGGCACTGAGGGGTCATGGGGAGAATGCTTTGTTAAAGGAGGAAATCCCACAGTGATATATTAGAGAATTTGAGCATGTGGTCTATGGGGTCTTTTGATGCAACTGCAAACAGCCAGTCCTTCTCACAACCTGTAATGAACTAAGGAAAAAAGCACCAGCAAGTATGGGCAGTTTCTGTCGAAGTCCTTTCTCCTGTGCACACCAGTCACAACATTAGGTTTTGTTTGTTTTTTTTTCTCAAGAAACGTTAGGCTGAATGCATTTGTCTGAAGAGCTTGACAATTCACAGATGGATGCGTCACTCTCAGGAAACATTTGTATTTGTTTGTTAAGTGTGTGTTGCTAATGATGTATTACTCACTGTATAGATTTAAGCCACTTTAGTGCATAATACCGTTCTATAATATAACAGTCTTTATTTCTGTTGCAGTCTTCATCAATACCTGCCTTTGCTTTTCTATTGGTACTGTAAAGCTCAGTAGTTATGAGTTAAAATCCTAGTGAACTTAATAATAGCCTAATAATAATTGTCCAATGACTTGAACTGACACAAAGCCCTGGAAAATTTTATTCTGAAACATACTCAATCTAGGAAATTGCCCCAAAATATGTCTTGAAACAGAAATGTCACACGTTATTAATATTTTTTGTGCATTTATTATTATTGTTATTTTGTGTGTGTGTGTGTGTGTGTGTGTGTGTGTGTGTGTTTAATTAACTTAAGCACTGATCACAGACACTGATCAATACTAGAATGTTACATTATTTAAGCTAGACTAATTGAATTCAACTCGTGTAGAATTCCAAATTTACTATGATGCACAATAAACACATGCTAATTTATTGGTTTTCATCAACATTGGAAATTTTATTGTGCATGAATAAAAAAAAACACGTCATTTACATTTAGATTTGACCTTATTTAAAACATGAATATTTTGTGATCTTTAGTGAAATGAATATCAATCTTCATACTGTAAATTATATTATTGTGTTGCCTGAACATACTTGAAGAATTTAAATAGGCTTAATGTTTAATTTTGAACTCATTTATACAAAATAAGGTGAATATATCAGCTATTTATCGACTATCAGATGTAACATGAAAATAATGAATTAATGTGGTGCCTTAGGGTTACTTTAATGCTTTTCGTACTCTCTGCCAACAAGATCATTCCCTCTTTTGAAACTCGTTTGTTGCTTGACCTACATACTTTGCTGTATGGGCACAGCACAATTCAAAACAGACATATTTCAAGGCAGTGTGTACCTGTGTACCTGTGAGCTTTAAAATCCAAATATAGAAACTCATTCATACAATGCCAAGCAGACCCATCGATCAACATTAGGTGCTCATACGTCACCACAGCACCTGTCTGTTTCTACCCGCAGACAACAGGCTGATGATGAGTCCTAATGCCAGATTATTGCTTGCTGACAGAAAAACAGCTACCTTGTCTCTCATTAGCTCTATTCATTGTCTAATTCTGAGTGAAAGATGTGCATAAATCAGATGCTTAAAGGTGCTGTATGTAATTTTTTGACTAAAATACCTTAATATGTTTGCAGATATTTAGAAAACACGGGAAGTTTATTGTTTCTGCAAAAAAACAATGCTACAACCAGTTATTCTACTTTTAAATGTGTGTTCTGTGTCAGAATGTCTGTTTTTGTTTGGGTGTGACTCAATCCACTGCAAGTTTAGCCAATAATATTTCCAAACCTCGGGTTGCCAGTTGGTGGAAAACACAGTGTATTTGCATGTGTCAGTGATTGCAGATCCTACTTTTTAGATCCATCTAAAAAGCTATATAAAAGCAGAGGACTATTAAAATGGAGATAAATCAAGTCTTCGCCTTCCATTTTTAATTGCGCTCGTTCCTGTTGCGTATACTCAATATGGCAACTTGTGTGAGAATTTATTGAAGCTTCCCTGGGCGCCGCCATTGATTAGCAGACCCCCACCTGCTGTTAGCATTCCATTGACTCCCATTCATTTTGGCATCACTTTGACAGCAAATAACTTTACATCTGAGGCGTTTAAAAACTCCATTTGTCCATCAATTATTTCTAAAGAAACACGAAAATTCATCAAAAAGGCCCCATTACCTAGTATCTTACGTTATGGCCCCATAGAAGCAGTTTTTGTAAAAAAATAGGCTAACGATTGCATCATAACCAGTGACTCTCTGTCACACAGTAGAGAAATTACCGTATGGACAGGAGGAAAAGCTCCCAGCCAATCTTTTACTTACAAAATTATTCAACAACGTCTGCAAGATGTGGTGGGTGATTCAGATTTCTCTTGGCACAGCGATTAGAAGACTTACAGGTTGCTCACGTGACATCTACATCATCAAGCTCAGTTTGAGCCTGCGCAGTACGCTCGACCCCCAGGAAGTGCATGCTTCTAACTGACTTCACTTGTCTCCTTGGTTCGCTGTGTCCATATCTTTTACTGTCTATGGTTTCGAGAGCAGCCGGCTGACTCAGCCGCCGCAGTTTCTCTAGAGCGACTGCAGAGGTGACGAAACAGCTGTTTCACGATTGGCCAGATTCACCGCATGACAACGATTACGTGTTTTGGGTTATTCAAACTTTTTCAGTTCCAATAATCTGTTTTTAGAATGCTAAAAGCTTTTTTAGTGTAAGCGTACTTTTTTATTGAGTCACATTTATCATGACACTGATAAAAGCATATATATCCCCACGTTATTAGTTTTTAAATAGTATATGATTATGTTGAAAAGATGGCGCTGTATTAAGCAGTAAATAAAAAGTGTTTCTGTTGCTCATGAAAATGTTTCTGAAACGTCTGTGTATTTGACAAATATTGTATTTAATTCACTTAATCTGTGAAAAAGTATGCAAACACCGCTTAAGTGTCACTAACGGGAGCAGAAAGTGTCCGGCTTGACGGCTCCGTTTTCAATCCCACTCCCGATTGCAAGGGGCTACTCTCGGCGATCGCTATCTGTAGCCGTGCCTCAGGTTGGATGCACCTACGGTGTTAAAGTCATGGAGTGTCACATGACTCACGGCATAAAGCATCCAGCCGTAATTACAGGAGTTCTGGTCCTCGATTATGTCTTAATGACAAACCGCACGGTGGAGATCTGTCCCATTCCCATCAATATCTCCACAGTTCACCACTCATGGGCATCAGCAGGCAATTCTTGAGGATTTTATGACTTTTGACTATAATTGAAGTTCTTATATTGCTGCCACGGTCCCTCCCCATCATACCTCTCCCTGTCATCATCCTCTTCTCAGTCTCTTTTCATTCATCATGCATTGTTTTTTCCAGCTGCCTTGTCCAAAGGATTTAGCCTAGGTCTTTTGTCTTGGACATGTTGTACAGAACAGTGTGAGAACTCGTTTTTCTGCTTAGAAATGAAGTTCAGAAACATGTTTATGTAGGGAAAAGGTGTCTAGTTTCCTCTAATGAGGGTTCTTCAACCCTTTGTGACCCTTTACTGGTATTTTCATCTCAACTGAGCCGTGGGGTGCTGGCTGTCAGCGTGAGGACGAGATCTGATGCTATGTGAGAGTCAGGCAATAGGTACGACCCTTCCTCAAGGACACAATGCCCTCTCTTTGTGCATGACCTCTAGGTACATGCCCTTTCGCTGATTATCTGTTAGCCCTTGTCGTCTCGCTGATTGATCCTCTAATCCTTCAGCTGGCCGTCTGCCTTCCATCCATCTGCTCTTACAGAGTGAGGAAAGAGGCTGTCACGGCTCATTGTAGGGAAATAAATGGCATTTTTCGCAGTGGAGAAGCAGAATTGCTCTCACACTTACTTGATTATCACTTTCACTGGAAGCTAAACTTTTTAAGTTCAGGCACTTTTCTTCAGGACACATCACAATATTGAGCATCCCTGTTGAAAAAAACAGCTTATGCTGGTTACGTATGTTTTGAAGCATGGCTGCTGGTTTGAGAAAAAAATAATTTAATAATAATAATAATAATAAGATGATCATGTGCTGGTCCTAACCTGGTCCTGGGCAGGAGATAGTTGCTAAGGACCGGCTCATGACCAACTTAAACCAGCTCAAAACAGCAGCTTCAAGACTTCAAGACCTAACCATCGTATGCTGTTTTTTTCAACAGGGACAGTATTATGTGACCAAGAAAATGATTAAACTGCGTTTTTTTTTTGTTGTTGTATGCATTATGCTTTTATGCTTTTTCACTTTTTCAGCTTTAGTATAGTGTGTAGTATTGCTGTTTGAGTATAAAACAGATAACAAAAAAAGATAACAAAAGTTACAAAACTCAAAGTCCATTCTTAAAGGATATTTTCTTTAACAGAAAACACATTTCAAGAAGCTTGTTTATATAGTATAGCACACTTCTTCCGGATATTATGATTTCACAGTAGCTGTGTTTCCATCACCCTTCAAATTGCACAAATAGGAACTGCGAATCGAAAATACACCTAAGGAAACACAATTTCGCAAAAACGCCTATACGTATATATCAAAAGTGGTTTACTCTCAGAAAGTGTTTTTTCAGGCAATTTTAAAAAAGGAATATTTTGATGAACTGCATTTTTTTTTCACATTTACAGGTCACATAGCATTTGTAAAAATCAAATGATAATTTTTTAGTAAAATGTAAAAGGGGCATTATTGCTTGGATAACCCCTTATTACCACTGCATTACGGCTCCGACACAGCCACCAGAACTGATCGTGGTCACTATAGTCAATATTTATGTTTATACCAGCCGTGCCACAGCACGTTTCAGAAGCTACTTTTATCTAAAGGTTAACGCCTATGTCTCTAATGTATTTGGTCTTGGAGAAATAGATCTGCTACGCTGCTGCTGTTAGTTATTGTTGTAGTTGTAGATTATTGCTGCTGCTGCTGCAAGGATGTACAAGAGGTTGCTACGACCATTGCATACGACGTTAAGTCAATGTCAATGTCAATGTCACCTTTATTTATATAGCGCTTTAAACAAAATACATTGCGTCAAAGCAACTGAACAACATTCATTAGGAAAACAGTGTCAATAATGCAAAAATGATAGTTAAAGGCAGTTCATCATTGGATTCATTTATGTCATCTCTGTTCAGTTAAATAGTGTCTGTGCATTTATTTGCAATCAAGTCAACGATATCGCTGTAGATGAAGTGTCCCCAACTAAGCAAGCCAGAGGCGACAGCGGCAAGGAGCCGAAACTCCATCGGTGACAGAATGGAGAAAAAAACCTTGGGAGAAACCAGGCTCAGTTGGGGGGCCAGTTCTCCTCTGACCGGACGAAACCAGTAGTTCAATTCCAGGCTGCAGCAAAGTCAGATTGTGCAGAAGAATCATCTGTTTCCTGTGGTCTTGTCCTGGTGTTCCTCTGAGACAAGGTCTTTACAGGGGATCTGTATCTGGGGCTCTAGTTGTCCTGGTCTCCGCTGTCTTTCAGGGATGTAGAGGTCCTTTCTAGGTGCTGATCCACCATCTGGTCTGAATACGTACTGGATCCGGGTGACTGCAGTGACCCTCTGATCTGGACACAGACTGGATCTGGTGGCCACGGTGACCTCGGAACAAGAGAGAAACAGACCAATATTAGCGTAGATGCCATTCTTCTAATGATGTAGCAAGTACATAGGTTGTTATGGGAAGTGTTTCCGGTTCCGGTTTATCTAATTAATGCAGCCTAAAAATCCTTTAATGGATTTGGATTTTAAAAGCATATAAGTATGTTATGTGTATGCCAGGTTAAAGAGATGGGTCTTTAATCTAGATTTAAACTGCAAGAGTGTGTCTGCCTCCCGAACAATGTTAGGTAGGTTATTCCAGAGTTTGGGCGCCAAATAGGAAAAGGATCTGCCGCCTGCAGTTGATTTTGATATTCTAGGTATTATCAAATTGCCTGAGTTTTGAGAACGTAGCGGACGTAGAGGATTATAATGTAAAAGGAGCTCATTCAAATACTGAGGTGCTAAACCATTCAGGGCTTTATAAGTAATAAGCAATATTTTAAAATCTATGCGATGCTTGATAGGGAGCCAGTGCAGTGTTGACAGGACCGGGCTAATATGGTCATACTTCCTGGTTCTAGTAAGAACTCTTGCTGCTGCATTTTGGACTAGCTGTAGTTTGTTTACTAAGCGTGCAGAACAACCACCCAATAAAGCATTACAACAATCTAACCTTGAGGTCATAAATGCATACGACGTTAAGTGCTGTGAGTATTTAAGACATACTGCTGCTGCACAAATAAGCCGTAGCAGATCTACACAGGTGGAGCTGGGGAAGGTGAAGGGTTTTAGAGGAACTCTGAAAGTGCGCTGAAAAATGCTCATGTGGATACTAACCAGCCATTTATATGAAAAGCACCAAGCTCATTGGCTGCATATGCAACATGAACCAATCAATTTGTGCCAAGTCATTTAACACTGTGAATATCATCAGTTACATTAAGAACCGATCAGCAAGCACCATCTAGAGTTTCATAAAAGAACTTGGCATTTATAAAATATTGTGAAAGATTTGCACATAGAAATTCAGTTAGTAACACTTATTTAAATAATTCCTGCCAATGGAATATGCAAAAAAGAGGGGGACTGGGCCTGGTTGAAAAAAATCATGCTAATGTTTATATTGATGCCAACCCTAAAACTACATACATAAACTTTAATTTTCTTTAAAGCTGCTTTGCAATGATTTGTATCATGAAAAGCTCTATTCAAATAACCTTGAATTTAATTGAATTATTTTACAGGTGAGCAGATGCAACTTGTGCACTGTTAGCAATTGATGTAATTTTACAGTACATTTTACAACAATACACTGTATTCATGGTTTTTATTGTAAATGCAAATGCATGATGGGAAAATGATGGACAGTCCTGTAATATTATTGTAACTACACTGTAGAAGCATTGTTTTACAGACACCACAAAGCATTGTGGGATAGCATTAAAACTGGTACCTTCATATTCTTTCTAACATAAAAAAAGTTTAGTTTCCATATTAGAATAATGTTATTTTAAGGTTAGTAAAATGTTCCTGCAACATTCTCTGAGTCATTCAAACACCTGATTTGAACAAGCAAGAAAGAAAGAGAAATAAGAACAAACTACAACTTTCTTCAGCCACAACTCCACATACAGCATTACCAGCTTCACTTATAGTAATACTAACCAGAATGATTTTATTTCTGTCATGCATCTACAGAAGTTATTATTGAGAATTCACAGAGGTTAAGATGTTGATGTCTTATTGAAAATGTTTTTTTGAGATCACCATCATAGAGATCAGGGTTTGCTTCAGTTGTGCTCTTGCTCCTCAACTTTTGCTGTTTTCTGCAGCAGTTGCAGTTGTTTTCAGAAAATATTTTTGCATATATTAAGCAGATCAACAAGTCTGTTTTAATAGCAACCTACTGACTGCACTAAAATGGTTTAAGTGACCCAACTGATATAAAAATAAATAGTTTGAAACACTGTTTTGGTTTGTACACGGATGTTTAACAGTGTATAAATATTGTCTTTGCTAACTTTTTTGTTTAAAACATGTTTTAGGTTAATTATACACTCACAAACATCAACATTAGGCATATGAAACACATCAATGGTGACATGTTTCATGCCAGCATACAAAACATGTCCATGGCTCCCAGCATGCATTGCTGCAATTTTGTTTTTCGGGATTGTCACCACTGTTGAGGATTGTACAACAAAAATAAAAAATACAACATTTTATTGTATTAATGCTACTGTAATCACAGCAACACTGCTGTATAAACACAGAATTTTATTGTATTAAATCAACAGTATATTTCATGTATATTACTCGCTGTAAATTCACGGCAATTAGTTGCCAGGAGTTTCCTGTAAAAATACAATACATTTTTAACAGTGTGGTTATGGTAAGGGGCGTGTCATTTCCAGAACATGGACTAAGCGGATCACCAATCACAACACACTAGGACAGCTAACCAATCAGAGCATGTTTCATGTTTTGGAAGGAGGGGCTTCACTGAAACAGGAACTAACCAAGTCATTTGAAACAGACTGGGAAGAGAGGTGCAGCAATAATGCAAAATATGTGAAAAATAATGAATTTTTGAAACTATCAATCATGAAAACCTACACACCAAAAACCAAATCAGGAATTTAAAATGAACTGTTTCGATGCTAATACCGTTTATTTGGCATTGGGTAGATCTAGAGAAAATGATTCCATCACTGTTACATGTAGAGTCATGTTCTGCACTATGTGTTTTGTGCTTGTTATGAATGAAGGTTTTGAGGTTTCGAATCTCTTCCCAGGTTTTACTTGTAAATAAACATCCTTGATTGTGATTCAGTAAGTCTTTTTGGGCTGCCATTTAGTGTAGTTTCTATGCCAAGCGTTAACCGATACAACCACAAAACAACTTGACAGTTTGAACATCTGAGACACAGGGCTCTGCTCAGTTTGATTTGTTGGCCTGCTCTCACTTTTTCTCTCAGGAACTTGGCATAGAGAAGAGACCTGTTTTAAAACAGGAGGAAAATGTGCTCTTTGTGTTTGTTCTGATTCGAGCAGGTGACATAAAGGTGATATTGTTTTATGTGCATTTACATTTAATAACCATGACACACTGTTCTTATCGATTACAAATCATAGCAAATAATGTATCGCAAATGACATATAGCCGAACATTATGAAGTCTAAGCTGTCATATCTTATAGGATGGTTGCCTGGTATCTAGTCAAAGCTAAAATACAGTTATAAATGTCATGATTTATATGGAAAATCTTTGAAAATGAAGCGTTTTGATGAAACCATGTTAAACTTAATATCCTTTTAAACCTATAAATATATATAACTGACAAAACAAGACTTGTCATTCTGCCCTTGGGATCCCTGCATCATAACCAGCTTTCCAAGATAATTTTTTTGGGAGGTGTCAATGGAAAATTCCAGCCAGTAACTGATTTATATAACCTATATATGATGCAAGCGTGAAATGTGTTTGTCTGCCCGGCCTTTAAAGTCCTTTAAAGGGAGACTTCACCCCAAAATGAATATTTTGTCATTATTTAAGCACCCACATGTTATTACAAATCTGTATGACTTTCTTTTTTTCTATAGACCATATTTTGAAGAATGTCTTGGATTTTCTCTCCATACAAAGAAAGTCAAACAACATTTAACATGATGGGGGGTGCATGATTGACTGAATTGGCATTTTGGAGCCAACTATCCTTTAATTTCTTTGTATGTTTACATAAATTCTGGCAAGTTGTTTATGACCTGTATACACACCTGAGGGTTTTTCCTCATAAATAATTAGCTTGATGCTTGTAGGCAAATGGGTGGATTATCTTTGAACATGGGAATGTCATTGTTGGTTAAAGGAATTTAATTATGTATTTCAAGTAACTTTAGTCTAATTCTAGATTTTGCTGAAAATGAATAACAACTAAGTAACCACAAATATTAATTATAAGTTGTAAAAGCATGTATTGTACCTGGCGCCAAATTTGACGCTTGTAAACAAAAAACACACCCAAACAGAGAAACAACATTTGTGCTGACCGTTTGATTTCTGTGACTCTTTTTGTAGGCCTACTCTTTAATTGTCTCTCAATTAATATCATATTAATATATTTTTTTTTTTTTGGTTAAGTATTTATTTCTGTAGCTGTGCAAGAAAAAAACTATTTATTTTATATAATTTGATTTGTATTATCTATATTGTGTTCCAAGCACTCATTAAAATCCTCACAATTATAGGCTTAAAAGAAAGAAAGTCCTGCTTTCACAACAGGTGTTGAAAGGAACGAGGCCATGTGCATGTTTGCGTGAGTATCTTTGTGCCGTAGCTGGATTTGGAGGTGCACCGCGATCCCACATTGCCATAGCCATCTGGCCTTGCCACTGAAACCCACTCCAGTGCATTTATCAGGCAAGCACAAAGCACCTAATAAACTCCATACAATGGGATAATTAGCCAAGCGAGAACTCCAAATGAGAGCAGATTAATGTTAAAGAACTTGCATTGGTGGTACAGACGCAGCAGGAGCGGGCTGGTTGTCAGGACATTGGCCGCGGCGGGGGCAGGAATGCTGCTGGCATGGAGGAAGGCAGAGTGCATGCGCAATTGCTTTAGCAGACGGGGGCTGCACAGCGGGTCGCCTGTTAGTTTTGATGTATATACGTTCACTTCTTACTTCTTCAGCGTTTTACATCAGCACACAGGTCCCGTCGTATCCAGAGTGCTGTCTGTGATAGATGCCATCTGTCTTGCACATGCTGTCTTATTCTCATATCCGCAAGGATTTCCATCAGAATCGTCCTTGTTTACTCTGTTAAAACTCAAGAGTACGAAAAAAATATTTTCCCCTCTCCATCCATTCTTCACCCTGACCTCTTTCTCCCCTGACAGATGGTTTTTATTTGGGGGGTATTTATCAGGGTGTAAATGTATTAATGAGTTTTCCATGTCCATTGCTTCAGGCTTTGATGAGTTGCCTCATCCTTACAAAAGAGAGCTGTGCTTTGGTCCAGCAATGCATTACTCACTGTATTTTATACCATTGCTGATACAATGGCTGTTTTGGTTTCTGTGGAAAGTTAGACTCTGGTGTGGTTCTGGTAGAGATTGAGGTTATGAGGAATTGCTGATAAAAACAGCTGTTTAAGATTAACATCAGCTGTCCTTCAAACTCTGCTTATCTACTCTTTGAAATCTGAAATGATTCAAAGAAGGCAAAAACAACCGATGAACAAAATTACATAAATGTTATTAGACAGAAAAAAGTGCAATCGCTACTGGTGTTCCTAGTTTGGATCCTGTCTTGAGGACATTTCCCAATTCTAACAACTCTCCTATATTCAGTAATACTTTTTACTGTACACTGATCACGTGATTGCACATGTTTTTTTAACGATCTAAAGTCAAATGCTTAAATGGCTGACATGAGTTTTGCATACAAATATAAATTGCCAACATGAATTTCTTTACAAAAATACAACTTTATTTTTAAGTGAATAAATGGTGAAGTAAATGCAGCCTACAAATGCCCGGCACAGGAATGTGAACTCCTTTAGTGCTGCTTAAAAGCATTCCTCATCTGCTCCATATGGAGCAATGCTGTATTTTTATTGTATATTAAAAGTGAATTGTGAAGTTGCACAAGTACTAATTTACTTGACAAAGTAAATGATTCTGGTTCAGCTTCCCCAGTCATTTTTATCACCATGAAGCTGTCAGTTATGTTTGTACTGCCGAGCTTGAGGACTCAGTGGCTGATGATGGCTTTGGGAGAGTATAACAGTTGGTTTGAATATTTTCCATGCTTTTATCATCACAGAGTCAGATTGCATAAATCTCTGATCTCCTCGTTTTTTGCCCTACATTCCACCAGAGCTTTAAGTCACTAGACGTTTTTGTTTTTTGAGAGACTTTTTATTTTTGCATAATCCATGTCCAGCAAACCTGCCAGACATTTGATGGTAAAGCATTGAAAATAGTCATGTGGTGTGTGGGATGGGTACCGAAACCCAGTATTAAAATGGCCCTGGGGCTAAATTATGAAAGACCGTAGTATCAGTAAGATCTAGCGGTATCTTTGCTTAATTATGTTATCGTGCACATTTTATCTTACATCTACATCAACATCCCTAGTGGTGTGACAGACTAGCGCTAATTTCATTAGCAAACAGCACTGAAGCATTTCTCCACAACAGCCTCGGGGAGAAGCAGATGCGGATCAGTCACGGGTGAATCTGCAGTGACAGACGTGTGCAGTCTGAGGACATCGCATGAAGGAGAGGAGACTGGACCAAAACATTCAAAGGAAATGTAGCCAACATTAGGCTGTGTTTGCTTCTGGGTGGTCTTTGATACAGGATATCCCAGATCAAATCAGACTTGATAACTCTTTAACGGCTGACATGTTTGTCTTGGACTGCGTCTGTTGATACTGAATGTCTTGAAACACATTGCCACATTCCACCTCTCCTTTTAATTGTGCCGCTCTGTCTGCGGTTCAGTGCCACTGTTTTACATCGTTGAAATGGACACTGCATGTTTTCAAGTGAGGAAGGAATGCATTGAGTTTGACAGCACACCAGAAACCCAAAGAATAACAGAAGCTTGCATGCAGAGAGGTTTCCCACTAAAGTTGGCAAGAAATGGAAGCTTACCCTATCCGTTTTCTAAATGCATGTTTATTGATCTTATTGTAAATCTTAACTCCACTGCAAGCTCACTTTCATCTGATTCCACTGTTGAGAAAAACATCCACATCTCAAAATCTAATCAACAGCCGATACTTAAATCAATGTTTCCCAGTTCCTGGAGGCACAGCAACACTACACATTTTTTGAACTTTTCCCAATCAAATCAAACACACCTGATTTCACTCATCAGCTTGTTAGATACTCCAAGACCTGAAATGGATGGGTCAGATAAGGGGGATATACAAAGCATGTGTTGCTGGTGTGCCTCCTGAAACCGGGTTGGGAAACACTGGCATAGAATCGAGTCCACCCTACATTTTTGTTTTTGGATAAACCATTACTCTCAGATGAATGTCAATGAAGAAAAGACCTGTTGCTACTTCCGTCGCATCTTTAAAAGCGTATTTACTAACAGCATGCATCATCCCAAACTCTCTTTCATCGTTAAAAAAACTACTGTCAGGATTTACACTCTTAAGGTTAGGGTTATTTATTGGCATTGATGGCTTCTTTGAGGAACCAAAAATGGTTCTTCTACAGTCGTAAAAATTAAGGTTTAAATTAATATTTAAAAAAAATATTTTTTTATGTGAAGAACATTTATAAAAATAAATAAAATAAATAAATAACTGTGGCGAGTGGGGCGGGGCCGAGGGACGTGGGCCACAATAACCACAATAACCTTTTCCGCTATAAAGATCCTTTAGTGCAATTGAAAAGTTCCATTGATCTTAAAGATTCTTCGTGGAACCATTGATTAGTTTAAAGAACTTTTATTTTTTTAGAGTGAAAGACATGCATTTAAAAAACTAGTGATAAAAGGCATGGACACAGCTGAACTTTTTGCATATGCTTTAAAAGGTGTTTTACTTTAAGATGCAAAATTTATGGGAGGAAAGTGTATAATAAGTGAAAGTGACGTGACATACAGCCAAGTTTGGTGACCCATACTCGGAATTCGTGCTCTGCGTTTAACCTATCCAAAGTGCACACACACAGCAGTGAACACACACCTGGAGCAGTGGGCAGCCATTTATGCTGCGGCGCCCGGGGAGCAGTTGGGGGTTCGGTGCCTTGCTCAAGGAAAGTGGAGAGAGCACTGTACATTCACTCCCCCCACCCACAATTCCTGCTGGCCCGAGACTCGAACTCACAACCCTTGGATTGCAAGTCCAACACTCTAACCGTTAGGCCACGACTAAATAAATCATGCAATGTGATCTACTAAGGCTTGCAGTAGTCCAAAAAAGCATGTCTTAACCAATTTTGACCATGACACAGCTGTAATAATGCATTGCATTGGCCATTATGGAAACTATCTGGCTATATGAGGGTTCTTTCATTTGCACATTGTCAGTAGATCACCTTCAAAACTTTCCCATCAGCGCTTTTATTTGTATTTTTTTTACCCCTAGACTTTTCATTGAAACCTTCGTTGTATGGATGTTTGCATCCATTTACATTTACATTTACATTTAATCATTTAGCAGACGCTTTTATCCAAAGCGACTAACAGATGAGGACAGTGGAAGCAATCAAAAACAACAAAAAGAGCAATGATATATAAGTGCTATAACAAGTCTCAGTTAGCTTAACACAGTACACCTAGCATGGGATTTTAAATAATATAATATAAAGGAAACAGATAGAATAAAAAAAGAATAGAGCAAGCTTGTGTTAGCGGTCTTGGTAACACTTTAGAATACTATTTCTTACTTACTACATTACTAATAAGGAATTATTTCAGTTAATTTTATGATTATGTTAAGTAACAGTTAGCTAATCAGTAACTAATATATTCTGTGATACCTCCTGAAGAACTACTATTAATTATCTACTAGTTAAGGTTCAAGAAAAATAACTATGAGGTAACTACTAATGAACAGTTTTACACAATTACATTGAATTGTGACCCTTTCATATAAATGTTAATAGCAATAGTAGTAGTAGTAGTATGAAAATGCAATATTAATAAATGCAATACATTTTATAGAGGTTTTGCCTATGTAGTAAATTGTTTTGTGAGTGTTTTGTAAGAAATCAGCTTCCAATAGGAACCCCACCATGACTCCAGTGCCTTGCGATAATTACCTTAGTTTTTATATTTTATATACAGTACTGTATGTGTGCCTCCTCAGCATATACCACATTATCATTAATTAGATTTTTGTATGTAAGGCAAAGTCTGAGGAAAAGTGAAAATACAGGTATCCAATTTGTAATTAATAAAGAATTATCAAATAATTATGCAGGACTTATTTTGAACCTGAAACATTAGGCCTATTCTAAAGTGAAAATATTGGGAACCCATTAATAATTAATAAAGAATTATCAGCTAATTCCTGAAGAATTATTTAGAATCTGAAACAGTATTATAAAGTAAAAACATAGGGAACCCATTAGTAATTAATAATTAATTATCAAATCATTCTGAAGGACTTATTTTGAACCTGAAACATTAGGCCTATTCTAAAGTGGAAATGTTGGGAACCCATTAGTAATTAATAAAAGAATATTAGATAATTCCTGAAGAATTACTTAGAATCTGAAACAGTATTCTAAAGTGAAAACATTGGGAACCCATTAGTAACTAATAAAGAATTATCAGATAATTTTGCAGGACTTACAGAATTCTAAAGTGAACCTATTAGTAAATAATAATAAACTACATCACTTTGACTAAGAACAACCTATAAAAGTAATCATAAACTTTGTAAAATACTCTCATCTGTTTATTTCAGATGAGAACATTTCTTAATACAGCATATTTTATTCCATTTTAACATGTATACTGCCCACATTTGAACTAATTTAACAAACCTTTCATAATCAAAAGTTAAACATTTAGAAGCAAACAAAGTCCATATTTCATTTCCATTATAGACTAATAAGTGGGCTGTAACAAAGTTGCTAGTGTAGTAGTACTTTGTACTTGTCCTTTTACTCAAGTAATTTTGAAAATGAATAGACCTACTTATAATTTTACTGGAGTAATATTTTATTGAGGGATCTGTACTTTTACTCAAGTACTTGATTTGTGGGACACAGCCTGATTATTATAGTGGGGTTTTTTTGCGTATAACTGTTCAGTAGTAGTTATTTCATAGTTATTTTTCTTGAACCTTAACTAGTAGATAATCAATAGTAGTTCTTCAGGAGGTATCACAGAATATATTCGTTATTGATTAGCTAACTGTTACTTAACACAATCATAAAATTATATTACATACTGATTAATTAACACATCTTCCTTAGTAGTTAACAGTAGTGAGTTAAGTGTTAATGAATAATCACCTCTTAGTTCTTCAATAATTCCTTATTAGTAATGTAGTAAGTAAGAAACAGTATTCTAAAGTGTTACCGAGGTCTTTACACATACACACACACATAAAATTTCATAATTAATGAAAAGAAAATAGAATATAAAAAGATTAGAAAGGTAGTTAGATTTTTTTAAAGAATAGAATTAGAATAGTGAGTGTTAAAAAAAGGATAAGGATAAGCATCATTATCCTTGATCCATTTAAATGAATAGTCCCTATAACCCACACATATGTTATGGTGCCATGATAAGGTGCTGCAGTAAATGTCACTCTTTTCTGTCATAACGTTCATCTTGGAAATTGAAAATGTTTCTTTTTTGAGACCCCAGGAGCCCAAATTCAGACCCAGAACAATAAAACCCACAGAAGAGGTGGGAGTTTGTGAGTCTGTTCGGGAGCTCGGATAAAGAGCAATCAAATAGTGAGAGAGTGATCTGATAACCTGGTTATGTTCGTGGATGTTTCGACGTGGAAAGCAGTTCGGAATGGAAATATTGATATTTTATTTGTTAACAACATACTTTTCGTACCTTAATTTCAGTAAATGTTATGAAATTAGAGAACTAAGCCAATAGTAGCGCTGGCGGTTTTCGCGAATCATTCAGTCAGTTTGGGAGTTCGGAGCATGAATCATTTGAGTCAGTTTGGCAGTTCGGAGTGTGAATCATTTTAATCAGTTCAGGAGTTCGGAGCGGGATCGCGAATCTTTTGAGTCAGTTCGGGAGTTCGGAGTGTGAATAATTTTAATCAGTTCAGGAGTTCGAAACGGGTTCCCGAATCATTTGAGTCTGTTTGGGGATCGCGAATCATTTGAGTCAGTTTGGGAGTTCGGGGATCGCGAATCATTTGAATCAGTTCGGAGCGGGTTCCCGAATCATTTGAGTCTGTTCGGGAGCTCGGAGCGGGATCGCAAATCATTTGAATTAGTTTGGGGATCGCGAATCAATTGAGTCAGTTTGGAAGTTCGGAGCGGGATCGCGAATCATTTGAGTCAGTTCGGGAGTTCGGAGCGGGTTCGCGAATCATTTGAGTCAGTTCGGGAGTTCGGAGAGGGGTTGCAAATCATTTGAGTCAATTCAGGAGTTCAGAACGGGATCGCGAATCTTTTGAGTCAGTCCGGGAGTTCGGAGCGTGAATGATTTTAATCAATTCGGGAGTTCGGAGCGTGAATGATTTTAATCAGTTCGGGAGTTTGGAGCGGGTTCGCGAATCATTTGAGTCTGTTTGGGAGTTCGGAGCAGGTTCACGAATCATTTGAGTCAGTTTGGGGATTGCGAATCATTTGAATCAGTTCGAGAGTTCAAAGCAGGTTCGCGAATCATTTGAGTCAGTTCGGGAGTTCGTAGCGGGTTCGCGAATCACTTGACTCAGTTTGGGAGTTCGTAGCGGGATCGCGAATCATTTTAATCAGTTCGTGAGTTCGTAGCGGGTTCGCGAATCATTTGAGTCAGTTTGGGGATGGCAAATCATTTTAATCAGTTCGAGAGTTCAAAGCGGGTTCGCGAATCATTTGAGTTAGTTCGGGAGTTCGTAGCGGCTTCGCGGATCATTTGAATCAGTTTGGGAGTTCGGAGTGGGTTCGCGAATCATTTGAGTCAGTTTGGGAGTTCGGAGCAGGACCGCGAATCATTTGAGTCAGTTTGGGAGTTCGGAGCAGGACCGCGAATCATTTGAGTCCGTTCTGGAGGTCGGAGCGTGAATCATTTGAGTCAAATCGGGAGTTCGGAGCGTGAATCATTTTAATCAGTTCGTGAGTTCGTAGCGGGTTCGCGAATCATTTGAGTCAGTTCGGGAGTTCAAAGCGGGTTCGCGAATCATTTGAGTCAGTTTGGGGATCGCGAATCATTTGAATCAGTTCAAGAGTTCGGAGCGGCTTCGCGGATCATTTGAATTAGTTCGTGAGTTCGTAGCGGGTTCACGAATCATTTGAGTCAGATCGGGAGTTCAAGGCGGGTTCGCAAATCATTTGAGTCAGTTTGGGGATCGCGAATCATTTGAATCAGTTCGGGAGATATATTTATATCATTTTATGTAGTTAATCAATATCACATGAAGAGTTCCATTTCAGTTTTTCTCCAAAAATCAGCATGATTAAAATGTGATATTAAGTTACTACAAACAATAGCCTAATTTAATTACAAATACAAAATGTTGCAGAATAATGTAGGCTAATATATGAATGAATAATAGCCTAAAAAGAACCTTTGTGCCAAAAGGGTTTTTTCTTGTCATTATAAAACCTTTTTAGCATAAAAGGTTCTTTGGAGTTGAGTAAAGAACCCTATGGTTCTATATAGAACCCCAATGAACCCTTTTTTCTAAGAGTGTGTGAGAGACTGGCCTCAGATGCTAATGATGTGGAACAAATCTCAGTTCATGGGTAGGGCAGACATGCTAACCATTCTTCTCATTACACCCACCCAAGAGATGCTAGCAGAGATTATGAGAGTAAAGCAGTAATTAACCTCAAACTGTTTTATAATCCTGAGGTATTATTTTAACTTACACCATTACATTTGTTCTATTTAGGATTTCCTCTCAAATATGAGGCTGTGCTAAACTCCTACAGTAAACAATAACACATCAAGGGTTTAATCAAGATATAAATGGGGTCAAAATACCATTTGGGTGGAATGGTTGACATGTTGGAGACTTGACCTGTTGGGTAGTTCACATGCTCTAACATGCTGTTTAGTGATGCTCATGCAGGTCATTTAGGTTCAAATATGCATTGTGTAGTTTCCCAATCCTGTCCCCCCATCTAGGCTACTCTTAACATACTCCCTCATGAAAATGACCAAAGGGCCAAAAGTAATAAAAAAACATTTACATTTTCTAAAGACACTAAATACAAATAATCAACCTCACTGGCAATTTATTTTTCACTAACTTTACGTATATTTTACCTTAAGTGCAAATAGCATATTATTTTATCTTACACTTAAAGTCATTTATCACTATTTGTCCTTAGTGGGAACAAGATATATTTCTATTTATACACTACTGATGAATAAAAAATGTATCTATAAGATTTTTTAATGTTTTTCAAAAGAAGTCTCTTTTAGGGGCCGTTCACACAGAAAGTGTCTTTATGTTTAAAAACCCGAGATGCAGCTTTCAAAAATGTGTTTTTTTTTCTTTTCTTTTTTTTTAAAGCACAGTGCAGAATAGCTCCTCCACCATGTTGCTGTCAAATAAAACATAAAAAGTTCCCATTGCCAACTTGCTACTTTAAACAAAAGCTTTCACAGCTTGCCCCGCCTCCAGGGTCTTCTGATTGGTTCACTGTTTTGAAACTGATGCTGATTAAGCGCGCTATGTGTAAGAGTTGACAATGTGTCTTAAAAATGCAATGCTCATGTGCAAGACGTTGCAAAAGTTGTGAGACACGATGGTCAAAGAGACATCTGTCTAATGCGTTTGCATAGAAAAACAATGGAAAGGTGTTCTGTGTGAACAGCCCATTATGCTCACCAAGGCTGCATTCATTTGATCAAAAATGCAGTAACAATTCTTTTAACTAACTCCTTTTTCTATTTGAATATATTTTTAATTGTAATTTATTCCTGAATTGATTTTTCAGTAGTCATTACATCCAGTCAGAAGTTGTCGAAACAGTATTAGGGTGTTGTTATGCAGTTGCTAACATGTTCTGAGTGGTGTTTGCATACTGGCATAAGTGACACATGAGCCCACTCCAAAATCTGGTCCCTAGATAAGATTAAAGTCCCATTTTCAATGCAATGATTTTTTTGCTCGTTGTATCATTTGCCATGTTAACGTCATAAGTCTGAACACTTACAACAACAGAAATAGCACGCCTCTTCTGAACGAGCTGCATGGGTTGAGCTATCATTTATGTCTACAGAGCAAATGATGTGGGACAAGTTCCTAAGTTTAAACCTAGGATTAGAGGTTTGCTCAAATTGCTATCCCTGAGCAATAGTTACAGTGGTTGCTAAATATTGTCTGCTGTTAACGAATACCTGCATTTACAGTCCCTGAAAGCAGACACGGAGTGACTCGCAGGATGCCGATACTGCTGTGCTCCAGTTCATGTGGGCGTTGTCTCAGGGTACACAACAGCCCTAACCTGTGCTTATCATACAGCATTTTAAACACCATTCACAGAAAAATGAATTCTTCCACCAGTCATTGACAGCTGGCCCAAACACCTTCTGAAACATCCTTCTGACTCACTCTCTTTTCCATGATATATTGTGCAGCGTCAGTTTCACTGCACAACACTTTCAAATCACATGGCAACAGCAGTGTGTGACGGGTCTCCTGCTTCCCCGCAACGGGAGCTGTACTGCTAAATCATGTGCACCTGTTGCTTGTTATCTCTCCTTATTTAAGTTTGGGTGATGAATGTGTTCAGGAGGGATATTTCCTCTTGGGTTTTGTTTGGGGTTATTTTGTGTTTGGTTTCTTTCTTATTTTGTAAGTATGATTTTTTTTTCCTTTGTGTTTTCAGATACATTGTTACGATGAAACTGCCAAAAACCTTCTATCAGAACTCAGTCTAATTACTCACAGTTTAAATAAAAGATTAATTAGTAATTTGGTTTTCACTGCATCCTCCTTTTTGTCATGACTTGAAGCCGGTTGTGACAAGTGACACCGACTTTTAATTTTATGTAGCTTATCCTATGAGATACAGACGTGAATGATGTTGAAGGACTGTGTTAGTTTCACCTGATTGACAATAAAAGCCCAAACATGAGGCCATAGCTCTCATATTCTGCTATTTTTCAAGCAAATTGTGAAATTGGAATTCTAAATTCTGAATAGAAACCATATGAGAAACTCACTTGCATACACTTCTATTATAATATAGCAATGTATGGGTAAATATATTTTCCCTCACACAAAATTCCAGATCACATTAATTCCTATTGGAATGGTTGGGTTTCATCCTTGATCATTCTCAAAATAATGGTAAATGAGACCACAAAACAAGCAGTTCTCTTACGAGAGCTCTCTCGTACTGCGTCTTAGCTAAGACGCTACGGGAAAAGTCTCTTTTCAAGAAATACTGAAGCAAAAAAATTATCCTTAATTTTGTATTTTTGTAAAGCGCATTTGCAGCAGTACACAGCCATAGGCGAGACGGCTCGTTCGCTCATTGGCTTGTTCTGCGGTAACTGCACAGCCTATCGAGCGCGGGCTGATGCAACATCAAACCAATAAGGGCGCTTCGCGCCCTTCTTGCCACTTCCTGCCGAAACGGGTGTGGCCCAACCTATAAAAGGAGCTCGAAAAGGCTGACTCACCTGATTTTTCATCTCTTCAGCGAAGCTCACGCATCGCTGGATCACAGAGGAAGCAAGCGCCGTCTGAGAAAGCACATCAGCAGGACGAGCCATTCTGAAGCTGCTGGCATCGCCGCCTTCCACTGCCGTTCCTGCTGCGCTATCCGGCGCCTATATCCTTTCAATCCTGTTATATCCAAGCTGTTCTTTATGTGTGTGTGTGTGTGTTCGCCCTGCGAGCACACTCGTAAAAGAGCTCGCGTCTTTTTTAAGATGCCTTCCTGCGGCTCGTCAGAGCTCCACTCAGCGAGGGAGACCGGTACGTCATCTGTGTCTCCTGCCTGGGTGAAGATCATGCAGCGCTCGCTCGCTGACGGCGGATGCCCCCACTGCGAGCTGTTGCCATGGTGACTCTGAGGACTCGCCTGGCCTTTTTCTCTGAGCCTGCATTCTCCGCTGCGCTGAGGCGCCGTAAAAGCATCGCTTCCAGCGGATTCCGGAACCGTCTTCAGCTCAACCGAGCTCGCCGGTTCGCCCTGCTTCACCGGCCCCCCCTGCATCGCTTCCCGGTGGGCAGCGCCCGCTGTTTGCCGGCGCGTCGTCCGAGGAAGTCGATCTAAGGGCCGCGTCGGGGGAAGAGGACACGCGCTCTCTGCTAGCTTCGGGCAGTGAGGGCTCAGAGGATCTCGCGCCTTCTGCTCAGAAGCCCAGCAGACGAGCTGACATCGAGAAGGAGCCGGGGCGAATGCTCGTGTTGGCCGCGATGAGTCTCGGCCGCGAGTGGTTTGCACCAGCGCCCCCCCTCTCGTTCCCGGCTGGATGGTATTTCCCTTTCGGATGAGCGTACTTCTCAAAGCCCGCCTCTTTTCTTCCTGAGCTTCACGAAGAGGTGGCGAAGGTGGCGAAAAGCGGTGTTGCCATCTAAAGCCTGCTGTGTGACGCTGCGTCGGCACTACTAACGATGGCTGCTTCATCGAAGCGCAGGTGTACGAGTTCCGCTGTGGCCGAGCTCTCACCCAAGCGCGCCGCTGTTTCAGTTCCAGGAATTGTGACTGTCTCAGCGTTTTCTGCAATGCGCAAGCCTGCACAGTTGCCCGCTTGCCTGCACACAAAAGCCGTTATCACAACAGCTTCAGCAACGCAGCTCGAGACCCCCGTTCTCACTCTACTGGCCGTCGCCCCGCGCCGCGGGGACCGCGGCAGAGGATTACGGTGAGGCCGGGAGCCCCGAAGCCATCCTAGGAAAGCCATCTACGCATGCTGCATGACGCTGCGTCGGCACTACACTCGATGGCTGCTTCATCAAAGCGCCGGTGTACGAGTTCCACTGTGGCCGGGCTCTCAACTAAGCGCGCTGCTGTTTCAGTTTCCAGAGATTGTGACTGTTTCAGTGTTTTTTGCAATGCGCAAGCCTGTACGGTTGCCCGCTTGCCTGCACACGAAAACCGTTATCACGGCTACCCAGATATTTCCCGAAAAATGTGTAATTTCTGGTGTCCCGGCCACGGCCGATGGTGCTATAAATGTAGTGACGATGCCCACTGCTCAGTGCCCATCTACACATATAAGCACAGCCCTTCACACAGGGCTCGCGCCCATAAAAGCGACTCAAGTCGATCACGCGCACTACATAGTAGACGTGCCCACTCCTCAGTGCCCACAATCACTATGTCACACGCATCATGTGGTTTCTGTAAAAACGAAACCCGTGCACGTTCGTCTGGCCACGGCCGATGGTGCTATAAATGTAGTGACGATGCCCACTCCTCAGTGCCCATCTCCACATGTAAGCACAGCCCTGCACACAGGGCCTGCGCCCATAATGTCGACTCAAGTCGGTCGCGCACACTACATAGTAGACGTGCCCACTACCCAGTGCCCATCTCCACATGTAAGCACAGCCCTGCACACAGGGCTAGCGCACATAAGATCGACACAGATCGGTCGAGCGCGCTGCATAGTAAACGTGCCCACTTCCCAGTGCCCACATACACTATGTCACATACGGCGCGGGGCTTCTGTAAAAACGAGGCCCGTGCACGTACATTCTGCACAGGCAGACAGCGAGTTGAAAGTGGTAAAAGTGCACACATGCAGCCCACGGTTACTCGCAGATATATCGAGTCCCACGGGACCCGCTCAGCCTCCCTCCAGTCGGTTAAGCGCCGGAACGGGGTCGAGGAAGAGCGATCTGCCCGCTGTGATCAGCGCGCTCCCCGCCTCAGATGTGCAGCACACTCGAGCGCCGCCGTTGCCCAGTCAACAGAGCGCGTTTCGCATCCAGCCCTTAGCCATTCATGCAGATGCATGGTCAGTGCTTCCAGGGGTTTCGGATTGGGAGCTAGGCATTATAAAGAGAGGCTACTCGCTACAGTTTTCTCGAAACTACGGTCAAAACAGAAGTAGCACACATACTTCGGGCCGAAATATCAAAACTGTTGAGCAAAGGGGCTGTAGAGCCTGTGTCTCAAAGCGAGGGGGGGCTGTACAGCAGATACTTTCTGGTGCCCAAGAGAGACGGGGGTCTCAGGCCCATACTGGATCTAAGACAGCTGAACAAGGCATTGATGAAACGCAGTTTCAAAATGCTCACGACCAGGAAGCTCCTCGCGCAGATTCGCAGAGGGGACTGGTTCATGTCAATAGATCTGAAGGACGCGTATTTTCAAATACAGATAGCGTCAAACCACAGGCGATATTTGAGATTCGCCTTCGAGGGCCAGGCATACCAGTTTGCAGTCCTGCCATTCGGCTTGTCCGTAGCTCCTCGTACGTTTACGAGGTGCATGGATGCAGCGCTCGCTCCTCTCAGACTCAGAGGCATACGAGTGCTGAATTATTTGGACGACTGGCTGGTTCTGGCCCGATCATGAGCGGAGCTCGTGGACCACAGAGCCGTTTTACTCGATCACCTCGAGAAGCTCAGCCTCAGTGTCAATTGGGCGAAGAGTTCGCTGAACCCCAGTCAGACGGTCCTGTTTCTGGGTATAGTTCTGAACTCGTGTTCCATGACGGCGCGGCTGTCACCACAGCGCGCGATGGGCATTCAGCGTGCAGCGAGTTCTTTCCGCTGTGGCGCGACTGTGTCGCTCAAACACTGTCAAAAGATGCTGGGTCTCATGGCCTCAGCATCTCCGGTTCTGCGGCTGGGCCTGCTCCGCATGCGCCCCCTGCAGTTCTGGCTGAAGGCTCAGGTGCCGCGCAAAGCGTGGGCGTCTGGCCGGCTGCATTTCAAGGTCGATCAGAGCTGTGTTGCGGCTCTAGCACCTTGGACAGCGAACGGCTGGTACCGATCAGGTGTAAGCCTGGGGACTTCCCCGAGTGTGAAAGTGGTGTCGACGGATGCCTCCACTTCGGGATGGGGAGCGCTGCTCAAAGGCAGACCGTCCTTTGGCCTATGGTCAGAACGGGAAAAGCTCCATCATATCAACTGCCTGGAAATGCTGGCAGTGGAGAACGCGCTGACGCGCTTTTGTCCCCATATCAAGGATCACCAGGTCGTAGTCCGTTCGGACAACATGTCCGTGGTGTCCTACATAAATCGCCAGGGCGGTCTCGGGTCCCGAAACCTGTGCAGGCTGACGGAACGCCTCCTGATTTGGGCTCAGCGCAACGTGCGCTCGCTGAGAGCAGTGCATGTGCCTGGACTGCAGAATCTGGGTCCAGACAGGCTGTCCAGAGGCAATGTTCCTACGGGCGAATGGTCTCTACACCCGCAAACAGTCCGGCTGTTGTGGGAGAGATCTGGCATGGCGGAGGTGGACCTCTTTGCGTCCCACGAAAATGCTCACTTCCCCGCGTTCTTTCCAAGAACGAAAGCGCGCTGTCACGGAGATGGCCGTGCTGCCCGCTTTATGCGTTCCCTCCCGTCTCCCTCCTTCCGCAGGTGATAGAACGGGGGAGAGAAACGAGATGTTCAATGCTGCTTGTAGCACCTCTTTGGAAGAACCAACCATGGTTCCCAGATCTGATGCAGTTAGCAGATGTCGCCCCGTGGCCGGTACCGTTGAGGAGAGACCTCCTCTCGCAGGCCAGGGGCTCGATTTGGCACCCTCAACCGGAGTTGTGGTCCCTCTATGTATGGGCACTCAACGGTTACCCGCTGATCTCGCAGTGGGAGTGCTAAATACCATCACTCAGGCTAGATCCGTCGACACGACGTCTGTATGCCTCGAAGTGGTCGGTGTTCTCCAGCTGGTGCACAGCTCGAGGTTATTCACCCCTTAGTTGTGAGGTGACGGAGGTCCTCTCCTTCCTTCAGGAGCTGTTGGATAAGGGCAGAGCCCCATCCACGCTCAAAGTTTATGTGGCTGCCATCGCAGTGTTTTCTGAAACGGCGTCCGGTCAGTCAATAGGAAGGAATGATTTAGTCATCTGGTTCCTCAGAGGAGCTAGGAGGCTGAATCCTCCCAGACCTCCGTCAGTCCCTATGTGGGACCTCGCGGCGGTTTTGGAGGCCTTGAAGGGTCCCCCTTTCAAGCCTATCCAATCGATTAGCCTTCAGCATCTGTCGTTCAAGACAGTATTCTTGTTGGCTCTCACTTCTGTGAAGCGTGTGGGTGATTTGCACGCGCTCTCGGTGAGCCAGTCGTGCTTGGAGTTTGGGCCCAATGACTCAAGAGTCATACTCAAACCTAGGCACGGTTATGTGCCGAAATCCCTCAACACACCGTTTCGGGCTCAGGTTATTGCCCTGTCTGCCCTGCCGGTGTCAGGGGAGGATGGAGACTCGAGTCTTCTTTGCCCTGTCAGGGTTTTAAGAGCTTATGTGTCTCGCTCTGCTGCCTTTCGGCAGACGGAGCAGCTATTTGTCTCGTTCGGTGGGCGTTCCAAGGGAATGGCTGTTTCGAGACAGACGCTATCCAGATGGATAGTTGACGCCATAGCGTTAGCTTACGCTTCCAGGGGCCTTCAGTGCCCGTTGGGAGTCAGAGCACACTCCACAAGAGGCGTCGCCTCGTCGGGGGCATGGTCTACTGGGATCTCCTTGCAGGATATATGTATGGCGGCAGGTTGGGCCTCGCCGTCTACATTTATCAGGTTCTATAACCTGGAGGTTCCCGCCTTGCAAGCAAGGCTGCTGTCGGTATAGGCGAATCAGGGCCCTGAGGGGAATTCTGAGTTCACGAGCGCTATGCGCTGCCGACTGTTATATGGGAAGTATTGCGTAAGACCCGCATTGCCACATTGGTCAGGCCTTGCCTCGGCTGTGTGATGTCATATTGCCGCATCTACGGATGCTGCTAGATATGGGACGGAGGGCTTTTTCCCTTTTCTGTCCTGGACTCTCTGTGAGTCCCTCAGGTGACTGTGCACTGTAAATCCTGGGCGTTGCTTCAGGTTTATTGGTGTGTGATCCCTGCGCGCACAGCGTTTTACATTGGGTTCCCGTAGCGTCTTAGCTAAGACGCAGTACGAGAGAGCTCTTGTAAGAGAACGTACTCGGTTACTAAACGTAACCTCGGTTCTCTCTAGAAGAGCGAACGAGTACTGCGTTCTCTGCCGTGCGCACGATTCACTCTGGTTCGCTTCGACGATGAAATAAATCAGGTGAGTCAGCCTTTTCGAGCTCCTTTTATAGGTTGGGCCACACCCGTTTCGGCGGGAAGTGGCAAGAAGGGCGCGAAGCGCCCTTATTGGTCTGATGTTGCATCAGCCCGCGCTCGATAGGCTGTGCAGTTGCCGCAGAACAAGCCAATGAGCGAACGAGCCGTCTCGCCTATGGCTCGTTCGCTCTTCTAGAGAGAACGTTTAGTAACCGAGTACGTTTTTCACATAAATATTGGCTAGAAAGCATCTACCTAGCAACCATCCAGAACAGCCCATAGATTGCATTGCAACCTGCTATGAATCATATTCCAGGTGTGGTATGAAAGCCTGACTGTACAGATTTGCTCACCTGTCATTCATGTTCACCTACAGAACCAGAGGTACTGACCTCTTAAAGTAATAGTTCACCCAAAAGTGAAAATTTGCTGTTAATTTACTCCAATTACATCCAAGAGTACAGTAGGTGATTTTTTTTTAAGAAACAGTGAGGAAGATTTTTAGCTGAACCCAAGGTCCTTCGTGATTCATAAAATGCAAGTCAGTGGCTGTCTATTTTTGAGGGGGGAAAAAAGCATATCAAGGAACACAAATTTAATATCTGTGACTCCTGACGATATATTGAGGTCTTATGAAGCGAAACAATCAGTCTCTGCAAGAGACTGTACATTATTTACAACATTATATTACCTGTAATCCAGAGTCTTTGCCAAACAGGGGAATATGATTTATTTTATTTTGTTTTATTTTTTCGCAAACTGGTTCATTTCAGTGAACTTTTATATGGCCCTTGCGAACTGTTTCAGATGCTTCAGTCCGGTTTGGTGAACTGATTCAACTAGAACCGGCTCAAAAGACTGATTTTCTTGCTCAGACTGATTGTTTTGCTTCATAAGACCTCAATATATTGTCAGGAGCCACGGGTATGTGCCACGGGTGTTCCTTGATATGCTTTTTTATGCTTTTTTTTTTAAAGATTTGCATTTTGAACGTGTTGTTCATTTTTGTGAATCATCAAGCAACACATCTTCAGCTAAGAATCTTCTAAAGTCACCTACATCTTGGATGCCCTGATGGTGAGTAAATGAACTAAAATGTCTCTTTAAGAAGAATGTCAGAAGACCCAAAGCAATGATTTAACATATCATACTTGCTTTAAAATTGCAGTCTAGCAGACTGCATCCAGAATACTGAGGAAAAGCTTATTAGAATCATCTGCTTTCCCCCAGCTGAGATGTTGCACAAGGATGCAATCAGAGAAAATTAAAGCAGAGTGATATGAGGAGCTGTAGGAGGTTGCATTTGATTGCAAACGACAGACCTCCATAGGACCTCCAGATTGAAGTGCGACACATGTGTGCACGTGAATCGGGTCCTCGTGCATGAGAGGGCTGCCGCTCAACTTTGCACGGTGCCTCTGGAGTCGCGCACCACGCTTTCACACCCCCTGCCATGCACGCAGGGCGAAAAGTCCATAATTAACTTCCTGCTAAGGTTGGCAGCTTTGAGCAGGAGCCTCCTGCTGTGAGCGAGAGGGTATGGACACCATCACCCGACACACGTGGTCAGATGGATGAACCGCTGCTGCACCATGGGACCACATTACCCTGCCTTTACAATAGTAATTTCATTGAAGACATCCTGTTTCAAGAGTCGAGAGATGATATTTGAGGCAGAAGTGATATATTTTTCTGGCTTGTAATAGCGTTGCTAATCCAAAGGGCTCGTTACATAACATTCCAGAGGATTCCTGATGACGCTTATTGTCCTGGGAGGCTCTTTTGAGCATTATCATGTATGATTCATCAGTAAAAGGACACCGTTGCACAAGGCCTCTCTCTGTATTGAGGCTTCGGCGGAGAGATGGGGGAAGCTTTCTGAGTTTAAAAACTCACCTTGTCATCTGTGACTCTTCCACCTGTTCTTTTTGTACCTGCTGATGGAAATGTTTGCGTTATTTGCCAAAGAAATGGGGAACAATGCCCTTCCCTGCTACTGTAATATAATCTCCATGAGGGAGGGATGTGGTCCGCTCTGTTTGCGTTGTGATGATGTGTGGAAACATGGCTTGTTCTGGAAAGAAAGTGTGGTTTGTGTGGCTTTCAATGAACGGATGAGCCTTTTCTGTGCATTACAGGTGTGGTGGGAGTTTACCGTCAGAGTGATTTACCACATATATGCCATATACCTTTGTAAAAAAAAAAACAAATAAATAAATATATATATACATATGCTTTACAAGAATATACTGGAAAATATATTCATTTGGGGAAAAAATTGGCAATTAAATGTAAATTGTAAACTGTTTTATAGTGAAAATCTAAATTGAATGCAATTGTTGACTTTAAAGGAGCTATGTGGAGGTTTTTACTTAAAAAAAAATCTTTAAGATAGAGTTTTCATTTGTACATGTATGAGCCAACCTTGATGTAAAAAAAAGAATGACACCTCGACTGTCCACCACGGTTGCCTCTATCAGCCTGGAGGCTCAATTGTGTGTGGAGGAGTCGGGCCCGAATTGGTGCGAAAATTCACAAAATGTGACGTCATGCGCGTTCTCGTCTACTTGGGCTTACAACCGTACGGCACGCCAGCCATTATAGTAAGCAGCGGCAATAGTGTTTTCAAATGGACTCTGCGGATGGAAAGAAGCGACCAGCCTCCAGCACAATTCAGACACCCACGGACACTCCTCGTAAGTAAAAAAAAAAAAAAAAGAGCGTGCGCACTGAGAACGAGCATGAGACTGGCTGCAGTTCCTCTAACGGCCACTGGTGTCAGTAACGGTTAGAAATTTCAGAACCTACGCAATGCTCCTTTAAAATATGGTTAAAGCTCAAATATACGTCAATGTCATTTCTATTCAAATTTGCGTTATGTATTTAAATATATTTGTATTTACAAATTTGCATTGATGAAATTGCAATTTAATACATTTAAAATGTCAATTTTAACGTAATATCGAATAAGATAATACAGTTAATCAAGTACTTAACGTGCATAAGCTTGTAAATCAACAATCAAAATAGATTTAATTCTTTAAAGCATGGCAAAAGATCATAGGATTGACATGATTTAAGTATAACAATTTGTCGTTGTAAAGTGCACTAATGAGCATTAAGAAACATTAATGGAAGTTTACTGTATTGATTTTTTTTAGGTTATTAATAATTTATAATTTTTTACATACACTTTTAAGTTGTTGAGTACACATTAAGTACAATTAAGCACACTACTTTTTCACTTTTGCTTCATTTATGCTCTTTCTTTGGACTTTTTTTTCCTAACTACTTTACTTAAAGCCCTACAGATCCACTATCAGTAGACATTCCGTGACTCATGTATTCCCTGATGATGACACAATAAAAGATATTTTTGCATTCAGATTGCAATTTTGTTATATCAGTATATACAATATGTGGGTTGACGTGGTTAAATGTTTCCGGCAAGCTATGACGCATTTCTCTGTAGAACAATGAAGTTTAAAGTGACTCACGGAATATCTCTGTTTCACATTGTTCTCCCCGGAGACATACAGATTAGGACTAGATCTTCCATCCAAACCAGAAGAAATCTCTACGGTCTATCGACTATGCGGCTTGACTTGTGTTCTCTCCCCCTCACAGTTTTGCATTTCAGTCTCCCAGCTGTGTTGAGTCTATTTGCTTATTTGTCATTCTTGATCCAAAGCATAACAACCTCTGCACATTTCCCATAATTCTCAGCACATGGATTCTGATGCAGTTGCTAAGAGGATTTTGTTAAGTTATAATAATTAGCTGCTTATTTGATCGCTTTTGGAGCATGCTGTATGCAGCAGAACTCATCTTTTGTTGAAAATAAAGCATTGGTTTTGAAGCAACAGTGAAGTCTTTCAGGAGTTTGAGTTTCCAACGTCACTATTCGAATATGTTGTTATTATTCATATTGTAAGCATGTCATGCGCCTCTGTATGTAATAATGAGGATGCTTTCTGACTCACTATATGCCACCGCCTCCTTCTTCATCCCAACAATAGGACCATTGTCTTGCTATTATCAACTTTTCACACATAATCACAAAGAGGAGGGGGTCCGTCTGTCAGTCGGATGTTGAATGGCGTATGCTGGTGTTTTAACAAGTGACCCATGATGGGTGCCATTCATAACCAGAGCAAAGGCTAAGTAGGGTTAACTTTTTAAACTGGCCCACATGTCTGTTTGTTTTTTTGCACGGAGGAATATTGCTTCTACGGTGGGGAAAAGAGCATCTTGTCCATTTCCTCCATTACACAACAGTTCTGGTGCACTACGGTATGCCGCTGTTGGTGCGATTCCACCAGCAGGCATCTGCTTTGTCTCTCGTGCTTCTCATCCTAAGTAGGGTCCTCCAGGCCTACAGATAATGTGTGCACAAAGCCACTATTATGGCCCATGAAAAAATGTCCCTATACCCTGGGTGAAAACTTGTCTCAGGACTTATGCCTCATTCACACATAGTTTCCGCAGCAGGTCAATGGCAGTTGCTAAGATGCTGGGTTGGCTGCCTATTACCAGTTCAACTTCCAGCCAAGGTTGAGCCCTGAGCTTAAAGGAAGGTGCCTGCTTCTTCTGCCTGAGCAAAATGCACTCCTCTGGGTTCTCATTTTGGAGATTTTTTACCTGCAGCTGTTCTGTCCTAATAACGATGACTAGTATGGAGAGTTCATCAGATGTAACACACGTTGGAAAACCAATAAATATTGTTGTCTCTCTGAACAGAGCTCTGTGTTGTCAGAAACATCTCGAGGGAGGACAGAAACGAGTGGAAGGTTTTAAATATTCACTGTACATGTCAATACCCCATAGCAATGAATTGGTGCACAGCCAAAAGCAATATATTTGGATGGCAGGACATTCTCTTTGGGTTGTATACCTTACATAGGCTATCTTCAGGCTGTGTTAGATATCCATTTACATGTCACTTTAACTATTTAACACTTTAGTCACGTTACTCTTTTGTTGTCTTATACTGAGTGACCCATATTCTATTTACAGCTTATGACTCACGGAAGTATCAGCGTGTTGTGTCCTCTGTATCTTCGTTTTCCAGACAAGTGTGTGTGTGTGTGTGTGTGTGTGTGTGTGTGTGTGTGTGTCATAACTGTAAAATATGATAACCCAAGTGGTTGGTGATAATTTCTAAATTATTTAATAAAAAAAAAAGAAGAAGAAAATGGATCCTTCACACTACAGTTTGCATATAAAAATATTATAGTTTGTAAAAAAAGTTATAGTTTGTAGTTAAAACTTCTAATGACTAAAATTATTTAATTAAACAAAATTAATAAATGTAAATTTTCTTTTGTAAATGTCAGATTTATTTGATTAATATTTAACATATAAAGACAATAAATAATACAGCTGATTAGTAAATTGTGTGTGTTTACTACCTACTTTACATTTAAATTACATTTATCTGATGCTTTTATCCAAAGCAACTTACAATTGCTATATATGTCAGAGGTCACACGCCTATGGAGCAACTAGGGGTTAAGTGTCTTGCTCAGGGACACATTGGTGTCTCACGGTGGATTCGAACCCGGGTCGCTCACACCAAAGGCATGTGACTTATCCACTGCCAGTACCACTCCTCACTTGTAAAACTGGTATAAAAGTAAAGTAAACAAAGTTTTTTTAAATTGTTAAAATGCAGAAGGGGTATGGTTAGGTGTAGGGCTGGTGTAGGATGATAGAATATATAGTTTGTACAGTATAAAAAACATTATGCCTATGTAATGTCCCCAATTAGATAAGCTAAGTAAGCATGTGTGTGTGTGTGTGTGTGTGTGTGTGCGTGCGTGCGTGCGTGTGTGTGTGTGAGAGAGAGAGAGAGCTAGGCCTTGTGGGATTAATCAGGTTATTTAACTGCTGTTTATTTACACTGTAGTGGGATGATTTATTGATCCGCAGTCTCTGACAGCTAAAATCAGCCAGGCTTTATTTTCCCAGGGACTATACTAAGCTCATGACACATGCAATCTGGATTAAACACCAGCTCTGTGCTGGTACTCCTGCCTCTGGCCAGGGCCCTCAAATATGTTCCCTGCTTTGGCAGGTTTAATGAGTATTGCATGTGATGTTTGGACAGGAGGTTTTTAAAAGACATGAGTTTATCACAGGGTGCTGGTGTCTTACATCATTCGAATCAGTCAAATAAACCTCCTGGCTCTAACAGAGCAATTACGCTTGGAAAACATCAGAAAGGTCTTGGGGAGTGCGGTTGGATTCACTTTTGAGCCAGATTTGGACAAAACACATTTCTCTCTACCTAGCACCATTCACCTGTTATGTGTTGTTGGATAAGTCCATTAATGAAAGAGAAAGAAGAGAAGAGAAAGAATAGAAATTTCTAGAAAATAATACCGACTGCCAGTCAAAGAACATCATAGAATCATAGAGCAATTTCTCTACTACTTTGGCATTAATCACCTTCAGGGTTCCCCAAGGTTCTGTATTGGGCACTTTTTTTTTATCTTTATACTTATATTTGGTCAGTATTTATTTATTTAGAATGTCTTATTTGTTTCAAGAAAAACATTTCTTCTTTGTTACTATTAAACATTCCAAGGCTAAAATATTTCTACAGCTAAATGAGAATCAGACAAAGACTTTATTTAGGCTCTCTAGGTCTTGTAATATAAGTGTAATATACATACATATATATATATATATATATATATATATATATATATATATATATATATATATATATATATATATATATATATATATATATTTATTTATTTATTTATTTATTTATGCTGTATTGTAGTGTAGTTTATATTATGAGTTGATTTATTTCATTGTGCAGTACACGTCAAACGTTCCCTATAAATGTCTATGACTTGTCTACAGTGCGGCATCAAGAAATATTGCACTATTAAGAGACTGGACTGACTTGTATTATAATATATTGTGTGCTATTGTCAAAGGACTATTGGAATATAGAAAAGGTTGGCTTTATGAACAACAAATGATATTAAAGGGATCTCAAACACTGTTTATCCAGTCTCTGATGATCATGCAGATCCGTTTATAGATTTGGTCTATAATGAAGAAACTTACATAAGCACAATAACAAACCTGCTCTGAATACTATGAAAATGTTTCAAGAAGATGTCAGATTCACCATAGATCAGCAGCTCCAAAGACAGTGTTATGTAACATTATCAGTGATTAGTGTTCTCATCACATTTATTTACTAGCTGAAACCCAGCCAGAACGAGACTCTCTGACAAAAATATAGAGATTGACGGAGGTATACAGAAACTTGACTGGATGTGTCCAGCCTCTCAGCTTGTGCAATGCTGAACAGATCGACTCTGAAGGATTCTGGTATGTACTAAAGCTGTTTTTGTTTATGCTGCATGTCAGTGTAGGGACAATTATTCTTTAACCAAAGAGTGAATTGTACTCTGTAAAATAAACTGTTATGAAGTTCAATTATTTGTGACACTGCAAGTCAAATGCATCTTCTGTGTCTCCTCTTTAGGTATTCTCATGCAGTTCTTGTTACATGTTATTTAAGCAGACATTCCTATGATTCTTCCAGGACATTTAGACTAATAGTATCAGATAGTGGAATTCTAAGCAGCAATTATCCAGCATGTTCTCTCACGGAGCAAGTAAACGTGAAGAATCCGAGAGCCGCTGGCCACTGGCTAACCTGACTTAAAATCATTACATGCAATTACAAACACCACCCTTCTGCTGCAGCAATTTGCACAGACGTGCCTGATCAGGAAAAAAGGAGCTGCTTTGATGTTTGTTGACGTGCTGATTTACACGTTGTCGTGCAACGGTGCTTTCCTTCGAGCAACAAAGATTCGGTGCTCATATGCAGTGCATTGTATATATTCTGTATAACATACAACAAAGTAAATATTACTCCGCATGATATACCCACAGACACAAACAAATACATAAAGGTTTTGTCTGAATGCATGAGTTAATAAAAGAACAACAAAGAAAAATGAGCCTATGTGGGTGGAAAAATAAAACACAAAAACTTTTACAGTCATGCTATTGCATACTGTCAAACGCCCTTATCTGGTCATAACACAACGAGTTCTAAACTAGTTCTGCTTCAGAACCCAGATTGTACTGCACTTAGAGTGATAGCCTAACACAGTACAATAACTAAAATGCACTTAAACACAAAACATGTAAATGTATTAATAGGTTAATATTAATAGGGTGTGTTGACACTTGTTTTGGTCCGGACTGAAAAAAAAATATCCGAACATCCAAAATTGCTGTGGGCTGGGTTAAATACATTTGTTATATGTGTGTAAATATGTTGGTATTTTTACAAGCAGATAACTGACAAAGGAGTGTCAAGGAGTGAAAACAGTGCCAGGAATTCCTCCATAGGTGGTTTTGACGCCTGTTCCGAACTGTAAAGGGTGACATACTTTAGCTTCTATGACTAGAAGAACCAGGTGTGCTTGAGCATTTTATCCATTTCATCTTGTGTCATCACATCCTGTTTATAGTTCATTTAGATATATTTAGCCCACATTGCATTCCTATTCTCAGTCAAACTCCACCAGAATTAATTTGGAAGTGGGCCGAGGCTCACCTTTTCCGAGGTCTCGGTCTTCTTGTCTGCTTGTTGTCAAAACATTCACATACTTATCCTCGATTCAAGTGAATCGTGTTTAGTCTGGATATTTTTTCACCTTTTGTAAATGGATTTGCAGTATAAGAGCATGACACGCAACCTGGCCAGTCTGCTTGATTTGGCTCGCTTCTATCCAGTGAGAGATGAATATGTGCCAAAATCCTATAGAATTTGAATGGACACTTGATGCCAGTGAATGATATGGCAAGCCATTAACAGTTGTTAAGGCTGTTTGCTGTCATGCAAACATTAATATGTTTATGTTTTTATTTATTTATTTATTTTTGCATTTAGCAATTTGATTTTTTCCCTGCAGTCTGCAACTCTTTCAGAACAGACTTGCAATCCACCAGATGCATCTCCCTTTTCTAAATAATTATACAACGACTGAGACACTATTGCATTCATTATCAGCTGTGACGAATCTCAGTCAATCTTTCTGAATCCTCTTCTCTGATGGCTGTTGCAAGCAAACATTTTTCAAAGAAGAGGAGGATGGACTGTATGCCAAAAACGGCCTTTGGTCTAGACGGGTCTTATAAACATACCAAAAGTAATTGCTCCAAAATGCTTAGCTGGAATGAGTTATATATTGTGAAGGGACAGTTGGGTCTTTTCACAGACCTGGAGGAAGGTGACGCAGTGATCATTGGAGTGTTTTTGCATTGTTGACATCAGGTGGCTCGGACAGAGTTAAAACAGCAGATTTGATTCATTAAAGCCGTCTTTATAGAACTAAGAATGTTTATTTTGGATCACCCCCGATTTTAAACACATTTTGTACATTGAGCTGCTTATTGCTTAGTCTACTGTATATAGAGGCATTCGCCAGTTAAAGTGTTTTATTGGTGACAGGTGATTGGTTAAATCAGCTTCTTTTAAGTTCAGCTAACGAGGTATTTGGACTCTTATGGCACACTAAACTGAATGTCACTGCTAAAATATCAAATGGTTTAGCAAAATATTGCATACTTTTCAAACAACATTTTTTTTAGGTTTTAAATAATAAAACAGTAGAAATACTGATCAAAATTTATTGTGACACTTTGTGGTTTTCACACATTAGTAGATCGTCTTCGTTGTTAATGGGATGAAATCTTTCACTCAGACTTTTGCTATTAAATTTCGCAGTTGATCACTAAGAAGCAGCAAATGGATTAAACATTTTAAATGTGATATTTCCTTCCAAAACATACCTGTTCATCTTTATTTGCAAATTCGAACATTTTTCCCTTTGTATAGTTTTCTACACAGTGGCTTGATTTAAAATGTTCCAGATTTCTTATTCGTTTGATCCCTGATGTAGCTGTCAGAGGACAATCTCAGCATTATATGAAATAGATATAGTTGCCTGTGTTTTTGGTGTGACTGACAACATAAATGCCCTTGACAGTGGTAGCTGATTTGGGTTAAAGAGGTGCATTGACATTGTCTGTTACCATTAAGTCTCTATTATATCCAGTCAGGCAGAATGAAGGGCATCTTCAGGTAGGATTTTCATCCTTTTCAGTCCACCCAGACCTTTGGATGGGGCACAAACAGACATGAAATGGACTGAAGCATGGCTGATGACAGCTGGGATGAGGTTCTTGTCCACAGACACAGATACTCAGATGGTTCACTTCATGCCCTCCAATCATCCATGCATGAGGAGGAAACTAGAAACAGTCTTCTCAGGGGTATCATTTACAGAGCCAAACACTGTTTGGTGCCAGTGCAGACAATAGGTAGATTTACTCATCGCTGTGACATGATTTTAAAAAGGTGACAAATTCAAAAGCACAAAAAAGTATGAAAGTAAACTGCATGGATCAATAACTATAGCTAGGTCATGCAGTTTACTAAAGAAACTTTCTGGCATGCCTAGAAACGAAAAAAAAATTGCATTTTCAAAATATGTTTGAGAATCGCTGACTAGTCTTTTAACCCTTACAAAATTTAAAAGTCTTCATGGATATATTATCACACATTAAATAAAATGCACTCTCTTCAGAACAGAATAATGTTGTGAATGAATGTGCCCTAACAGCTGTTGTTTTGTTTTTGTTCTACTAGGCTAATTCAATTTTAAAAAGAAAATGCTGATGATATATAAGTGTAGACAGTATTTATAGCGATTGCCACCATTATGCAGCTGTGTGTAGTGTGAGTTTTTACACAAACCCTGGTTAGAAGCACAAAATAACACTCACACAGCTTTATTGGTGAAACTAGAGCATAAAGCATAATTATCGCCAACAACAATCTAAAAATAGCTTTGAAATTTGAAGAAAAGAATTGTGAAGAAAAAAAAACATGAAAAAGTGCTTATTCACAGGTTTACTTAATTATAGCTCTAATTTTTTTATCGAGGTAAGTATCATAGACATTTTTTAAACTTCCTAACTGTCCAAGAAATTAAAAGCAGATGTTTTGTATTTAGGTCTAAAGATGTTCTTAAGAAAACACTCTTCTACAAAAGACTATAATGATGTCCAGATTGTATAGATTTACTTGGTTACGAAAAGAGAGAGTTTGCTAAACTGAGCTTTTATTCATGGGCAAGAATCAGAAAGAACAAATTAAGTGAGACGGTCATGAAAGCCAATGCAATTATCTCCCCTGACAACGTACAGATTCTCCTAATAAACTTTTTAACCTAATTGTATCGCTTTTTCTCTGGCGATAGATGTAGACCGTGTCTCAAAACCTAGCTACAGTGCTGCCAACCTAGACAGCCTCGACTGCATTTAAACGATTCAAAAATGCTTTCTAGGTATGCAACTCGCTCGGTTTGGAGACACAGCCACAGTCAATTCGTCGACGGGCTTTGCATATCAATGAGGCGCTCGAGCGTGTGTTTATAGAAGCTCAGAGCGCGAGCACCTCGTCAGATTGAGAAGAGCGTGACGTGAGCACAGAGACAGAGACGGGTTCATCTTCACGCTCGCGCTGTTTGAGCATCTCGTTTATTGAATCTGAGTGTTACAAACAAACCGGAGACTGCTGGAGCTTCTCAACAAACTATTGGGGATGAATCGCTGTACGGCCGCTTTACTTTTGCTGGTTATCGCAGTTTATTCAATCAACACAGAGGGTGAGTTTGTGTGCCATCTTTATTTTTATTTTTTATATTCTATTTTATTCTATTTTTTATGTATGGTTAAAGTGTAAATCAATACAGAATGCGGCGTTTTAGCTATTTAGGTCTTATCCGGAGTGCATGATTTTAATATCTAACAAATGGCATGCTTCTTTTTTATCTCTGCTTTTAACTTTTCACGCAGAATAGCAGCGCCTTATGCTGGTGCAACTGTCAAATATGTCCACTTGTCTCAGACAATCTAGTTCATTCTGCAAAACCTGGCCAGTTGTAGTAAAGAGTGGCTCTTTGTGTTGCTGGATGAGTCTTGTTGGCTCGTTTGCTGGAGATGATGCTGAATGGAGCGGAGAAGATTGATGAGGGATTAGATGTAGGTCACGCGTCTTTCAGCAGCAGCTCACCTGCTGGAGGAGATCGAGGGAAAACAGAACAGCATGATACTTTAATGGATCTCCACCATGCCAGTCTGCTGTGCTGTTTGTTGAATTTTGTACAGCCTCGTTTTGAATGCGTTTGAAAGTCAGAAAATGCTGCCGGGAACATGTCAGAAAGCATCTCATGGAAGAAATGTCCATGTTATATGCATATTTAACCAAGAAAAAAAAAACGAATTAAGCACATTTACATCACAGATTTTCATTAGCCTATGTTAATGCAAAAAGTAAACAAATAAATGCTCATTAATACAGCAGTGAAGTTATTGTTTAGACACAATGTTAAAATCAGAAAACAAAACTATTATGCATATTAACAGTAATTGTTCTTCACTGTTTTTTTTTTAAACATACAAATTAACAAATTACATTAATGCATGCTCATGCATATAAAATATGTTGTTTTTATAAAAGAATGCATTTGTAAAAATGTGTTCACATTCACGTTGGCTTTTCATTTTTAAGCTCTATTATGCAAACTTTGTTATCTTCTCTTCAAATGTAATTTTCTTTTTGTGATTTGTGTGCAGCATGAATCAGATATCTCTTGACAGTTGTCAGCATGATTTTTCTTGAGACTTACCCGTGTGTTTTATTCATTTCTTAGCATACAAGTGCAGATGCACTAGAAAAGGACCGAAGATCCGGTACAAAGATGTACAAAAGCTGGAGATCAAGCCTAAGCATCCATACTGCCAAGAAAAGATGATATTGTGAGTTGCAAAAAAGAATAAAAAAAATCTATCTTTGATATTCTCGTTTGGGTTAGTAAAGTGTGTTTGGTGTGTTTTTATGATCGTTAATGATTTGCAGTAGGTTCTTATTAGCTACTTATTATATATTTATTATGCAGCTAAAATTTCCAGTAGGCTTCAATAGACTAGTCTTAGAATAAAAACTAAATATAAAACCATTCTTTAGGAGATGTTTGTTGATTTCCTCAAAAGTGTCGACTGCCCCTAGATCCTGGTTCATCTTGATCAAGCTTGATCCATTGTGATCCAGCTCAATCCAGTTCAAACCAGTTTCAAACCTGACTGTAGCTGTCAGGTAATGGCCACCAAATGCATCATGGACTTCCTATTGACCATAAATGACCATCATAGATCAGCAATAAATCTTATAAAACCAGCTGCCAGCAGAAACCGTTTTAACTGGATTTTCAATTATGATCCGGATGAGAGTTTAATGGCACACTTAGAAGATTCAATGGTCCAAATGAAATTGAAATTGTTAGGCATGGTTATGTTGTGACAGTGCATGAAGTCTGAACAGTGTTTATGAAGCCTGTAAGATCCAAACTGTGTTCTATGGTGTGAAGCAAACCTGTTTTTGTGATAAGCATGTCTTTTTCATAGACATTATTATACATTCTGTTCCCCCTGCTTGCCATTTTAGGTATTGCAGCATATTTACAGAGCTGTATTAAATTCTAACGAAATTTATGATCGTAGTTCGATAATTTTTTGAGTGTTCAAAAGAGGTTTTAGTATCATATGCTTTATATAGAAATCTCATTACATATGAAAAGAGAGAGAGAGATCTTCAGATCTGCAGTTTAGATCCATAAATGTTGTTCTGAACTGCACGAACTGTAAAATGAAAGTGGTCAAATATGTGATAGATTTACTGCAATATTAGATATTCTCAAATCAAGTGCTCTGCCTGTGTGATCATTTGAAGACTAGTATTTCATCTAGTCTTTATACTTCAATAATTAATAGTTAATGCAGAAAATGTTTTATATAGGAATAAAAAAAAAATCATTTGTGACCAGGTTTGGTAAGTAATCTCTGGACGTTTAGCTCATTCGTCTGGATTTGCATTGGTGAGCTCTGACCAAACCCAGAGGAAAGTGTTGCTTCTCTTCAGTTTATGGCTCTGGATTCTGAGTGAGTTTAACATTCTAGAAGCTTCTCGAGTCCCACAAGAGCTCCTGCCCTGCTTTAAGAGCCCAGTGAAGAGTTTAGGGGCAACAAACATGTTCGAAATAAAACACTATTGGCACTCTTGGTCAGCTCGCTTCAGTGTTTCCAGCGACGTGGTAAATATCTTCTTAATAGGCAAAATAAGCTGTGGTATTGAATTCTGCTTTGAATTTGTATTTGTTCAGTTACCGGTCGTGATGATTCACCTCAGAATTACTCAGAAATAACAATTTGTCAGGATTTGTGCAATCTGCATATAACTTAAATTATAATTTCAATCAAATATTTAATGCACAAATGACATTTATTAACAAATAAAGTAGCATTGTTATTATTTTTATGATTACTGGCATGCGTAAAATATATCAGGGCATATTGTTTGTGTTGCTTGAATGACTAATGTTCTCCCCGTGTCTCATCCTGTTTACCCATCTTCTCCTCTCATCCACTCATCCGTGATTTTCCGCATGTGTTTACAGTGTCACCATGGAGAATGTGTCCCGTTTCAAAGGGCAGGAGTATTGCTTGCACCCCAGACTCCAGAGCACTAAGAACCTTGTCAAGTGGTTCAAAATCTGGAAGGACAAACACAGGTAGCTTTCAGTAAACTTTCACTGATTTCAAACATCGCTTCTACGTTAATAGATATAAACGACTGCCTGCCAGCACTGCGAATATAAAACCCTGGTCAAAACCCAAATGACTCATGTCCTTTGACATATTTCCAATGTCAAATATTCAAGCGAAATTCAAAGAGAAAAACGGGACTATTTTGTCTATCAGGAATGCATTGTGGTTGTTGAGCAATTTGCAATGTTAGCCAAAAAGGAAGGTTTTATAGTTATATTGAGTTATAGTTTGATTAAAGATTATAAACATTTTCTATTTTAATAAAATTCTCTAATTTTGTGTACAACAACAACGTTTCTGTGACTTTAAAGGTCTTAAATCAGAGTTTTCTTCAGTATTTTTTAGTTTGGTACAAATATTTAACCATCATTAAATCAATATGCAAATTAAAGATATTAAGTCTTGAACAAAATTTTGTGAGTTTACGCTTGAAACAAAAGCAAACATCTGTCCTTGGGTTATGAAAGCTAACCCAGCTGACAGATATTTGTTCTTTTTTCAACCAAACTCAGTTCATTTTAAAAAGTTTCTCAGAAAACAAAGACTTTTTTTTTCATCTGATGTCATTTTTTGCTTGTCATGTAAATGGATCTTGACACTTGCACCGAAATCCAAGAGAAAAATACTGATGAAAAACTTTTCTTTTAATGTAATGACAAAAACAGTAAAAGCTATTTCCATATTCTAGTGGCTGAGAGCAAAGGTATTTATTCAAGTGCTCCTTTCAATGTTTTCCTTAAGTTTTCTGTACTTGGTCTTAAAAAGGTCTTCAATTTATATTCAGAAAACCTTAAACCCCAGATAAGATGGGGAACATTAAAGGTGCACTCGGTTTTTTTGTTCTTAAAGTGTTTATTAAAAAGGAATTGAATAATACTCTTGAACATGCATGAAATGTCACCATAAAATCAAAATTCTGATATTTTCGGAATATTGCAGTGTTTTTTATTTTATTTTAAAATTAACTCATTAACACATTAACTTTCCCTCATCTGAGAGATAAAATCACGTCCTGCCTACTTTTCTTCTCATTTTCACTAAGATATGTCACTTTATGAATTCTGTTTCATGTCGACTTTAAACTCATGTGCACTCAGAAGCCACCACTAGGTGTCAGTATAAGCCCAAGCCCCATATTAAACCTCTCAAATATTTGTTTTTTGTCCCTTTGTAGGGTGTATGAGGCCTAATCTTTCTCCATCATGCACGAGGCTGAAAACATTGTGGGATGCACTGCATCTCCAGTCAACCATGGAAGACCAGAGGACCAATTTTTTTAAAGCATGACAAAGCATATACCCAGACAAGCTTATAGAGCACACCAGTTATGTTAATGTGGAATAATTTATAGTCATACGAAAGTGTTTCTTATACAATGTAATTATGAGCCAAATGCGCAGTTATGGCAGAGAAAAAGTCCCTGTGAATCAGCACCATCTGTAAGAAGTGATCATTACATTTTTGCAACGTGTAATGTTTTCTGAAACATCAGTTCTCGGTCTGATTCATTGTGTCGTGGCGTATAAAGGGGTCCTGACACTTATATATAGATACCGTCTGGTTCGAGTGTCAAAGTCACAGTACAAAAGAACAGAAATATCTACAAAGACTTTAAAAGGAGGCAAAGTGTTATTTGTCAAAATCATGTTCAAAATATAGTTTCTCATTGATCTGCCCAAAAGTGCCGTGCCACTTCATAGTGAAGTGAAAGAGACGAAGCTGAATTCAATAATATCATCTATTTAAATCATATCATACTCTATATTTACACATATACTTCGGTGGAAATGTACTGCACACGACAAGCACATGATCTTTGGGGCCTGCAGTGGGTCATGAAGCTTTTTATTAAATCTCGGCACCCTCTTATCAGCACATTATGAACTCCTCGTTGAGGTGCGCAGGTTTTGTAAGCTATTGTTTTCATTTGTTTGGTATGGCTGTGTTTTTCTTTCTGGTAAATGGAATGTTTCTCTACATCAGATTGTATGTATAAGCACACAGAATAGGTTATTGTGTACAGACCACCCCGTCTAGTCTAGCTTGTTCAGAATTGATTAGTAAAGCCTATGTATTGTATCACAGAATTGTTTTACTATTTAAATAATAGAAATGTCTGTGTGTTTGGACTGACCCACCAAACACCCCACTCAAGTTCAAGGAGTGTAATCTTCAAACACAGCAATAAACATTTAAATAAATCACTGGCTGTGTCCGCTTTATATTGTTTCATTGTCGTTTTATTTTTTGATTCTCAGTTGTGTGATGATATGGTTTTGTATATAATTTAGTAAAAACTGGTAAGTTAGAAAAGGGCAGATGACAAAGTTATTGTCCAGTGATAAAACATTAACTTGATTGTCTCGTGCTGAGATTAGTCTAAGGGCTTCAGGGTTATAAAAAAATAAATAAAATAAAAAAATACACATTAAATAAAATACACAACGACTGAAAACAATATTTTAAAAATATATTATTACATTTTTTATTTCGTTTAACTCAACTAAAGCTAAAACTGAAATAAAATGTATAAAAACTATTGTACTTTATATATATATATATATATATATATATATATATTTATGTGTGTGTGTGTATATAAACTATTAATAGCATCTCAGTGATACTAAAACACTAAAAGACATCAGAGCAATTGGAAAATATAAATAGACATCCTTTAGATGATGATTGTAAGAACATTGATTGATTGATCGATCGGTTGACACTATGTTATAGCCCCTCACACATTATTTACACACTATTTCTCATATCTACACAACTACATCATTGCTTAGGATCCACTAGGAAGGGCAGCACAATTTCAAAAGGGTGTCAAGATGACTTAAATTATTAAAATAGCCTTTGAAATAATGTAAAACAGCTAAATATCTAGATCAGAAAATTTATTTTTAAGTCAAGAATATGTAAAAATTTGAAAAAAAAATTGTATTGGTGAGTAATATACATTTATTGGTCATAAAGTGTATATGGTGATAAACATACAGATAACGAATCTTCTGGAATTTAGTTGTTTTAATTAGTTATAATTATTTGTAGTATTTTAATATATTGCCACTAGTTAGTGTGGATAAAGTTTTTGTCATTGTACCAGAAGTATCGTCTTTGTCAACACTGCACTGCACGCTAATTTTGACAATAATAATTAATTTATACAGTTTATTCATTACAATTTAAAACAATGGCATGATAAATTGTTAAGGCTACTTTTTAAAAATTTTCTCTTTCATATTCATAGATTATTGCATACTTTTTTAAAACGGATTATTTACTGTTTAATAAACTGAATTTTCGTAGTTAATAGATTTAAATAGAGAACTATTTAAAATAAGCTACTCACAGGTGGAGAATAATGTGTGACAACTTGCCCCGGTCTTGTCCTAAGTATCCGATGCATGTATGGAATCAAACACTGGGTGACGCTGCAGAACCATGTAAAATAATATATTTTCTTTTGACAACAGTTTTGAACTGCATTTCTTGAGTTGAGTTTTTCTTTCGTTTAAAACAACAAATAATTTGTGTATCTTTTTATAATGCAGTCTATTTATATATTACCTTTATATATTACTTTTTAAACTACTACTAAAAACAGAACTGTGTTGTTACCTTACGTTAAAATAATTAAATCGATACCATGACGGTTAATTTTGCCATAATGTATTTCTAATGTTAGTTTTATGCGTTTGAAAGCTTGACTGTATAAAGCTTCTATTTAATCTAAGATAAAACTTGCATGTGTAAAATATAAATTGTTTTAATGGAATATTCTGGAAAACAGAGTGTGCTGGGAAGAATGCTCGAAAGCTGAGCGAGAGAGAAACAGAGAGGGGGGGGAGGGGGAGGGGGGGGGGGAGGGGGGGGGGGGTGAAGGGGCGTGGTCAGTGTTTCTCAGCAGCATCGCTGTGGGTGTGTAACTAACACTGTCTCCATTCCACAGAATCAACTACTCACATTAAAACTGGCCATGCCAGCCCAGCACTGTAGCTAGTCATCATTATTATTCCTATCGGCTACTTTGAACCAAGGACTACTGGACTAATTCTGTTTGCTGGTCGTTTATCGTCTGGTTTGACCTGGTAAGTGCGGAGAGCATCAATGAAGAAGTGACTTTAGCGGATGCTAGCAGTCGCGTTAGCCAGCTGAGGGATCGCCTCACAGCGACTCATCCTCTATTTGCATCGAGCTATTGATTTACACTCTATTTTGTTGTTGTATGATGGTGGTATTTTATAGTTTACATGTTTAATTAATTTCTGCTTTCGTGAAATGATGATAAAATCCGTTAAATCGCTGTTTTTGTGCGTTGACTGGTGTGTGGCAGCAGGAATAGACGTTGACAGTGCTAAGCTATGAGGCTAACATCAAAGCGTAACGTTAAAAAGACGTTGGTTTTTTTAAATAGCGAGAATTATAAATTTGATTTGTTTTTGAGTGTTTGGGGTACTTTGGTCAGGCGTGGTGCACAAACAAACTCTGCAGAAGCTTTGAATTTATTTGAAATTGTATTTCTATTTGTTCATATTGTACTCGAAGATGCTTCTGGAAATTGAGTGACAGCTGTAACGTAACTGACAGAATAACTTCCTGTCTATAAATATAAATATATTCGTGCCTTATTGGTTTTGAGACGTTAAACGTGTTCTGAAGTAAAACAGATTGCTTTGGTTCCTAAAATAGCGTTAGTTTTATTTAATTTGGATGTGTAACTTGAATCCTGTATGGAGATCTTTCTGGAACAGCAGCTGAGGAGGATTGTGCTGTTTAATAATAGATTAATTATTGGAATTATTTGACCTTGTTTTATTTCTAATTTAACGTTACATAAACGACTGTTTTTAATGCTTCAGCATTTCATAATTTAATAAGTGTTTAGTTTATCAAATTAATTATTACATGTATACTCTTAACTTTTTTTATTTAGTCATTTGTTTTCTTTTTTTATATTTTTCTCTGTACAATTTCTATTTATCTGTGCATGTTTTAATTGGTTATCAATTCATAAAAAACGTGCACTGTTTTTCTCTGAATATCCATCCTTTGACCCCAGTTCAAAAACTCATGTAATAGACTATATACTGTGTACATTGTGAAAAATAAACAGGGTTTTTTTTTTTTGTCTTTGCCTGCCCTTTGGCACCAAGCACTTTTCAATGTTTGTGTCCTTTATGACATCAGAAAGTTCAAGGAAATTCATCAAATCCTAAAAAAGCCATGGATATATCCAGCTTTTATAGTATGTCCAATATAATACAAAAGAGAAGTCATAGAAATTCAGGTAATGCTGCACTTAGATTGTGACCTTGTGAGCCAAATACATTTTTCCATGTGTACTTGAGTGATCAGAGCAAAGTCATTGACTGTTGTCCACTCCTATTACAAACTAGACAAACCCTTGCTTTCACACCAGCGTGAAACCAGGCTGCTCGTAGGCTTCCCAAAACAGAAAGTGTGTACTTGGATAACTTCATTGGGTTTTTAGCTGCTGTATGCATGGATATGGCGATAAGGCCCTTAAAACCTGCTGAACGCGCCTTGTTCAGATTACAGCTAAACCCAGCTGTCCTTGAGGAGATTTCAATGCGGCTGCTTGGCTCTTTTCTGTGACAGACTAGACTCTCTTTAGATTCATCCAATCGTTCGTCATGAAAACAGTTGGAGCACCATACGGGTTGAGAGCTAGATTATGGACAGCTGCTTTCATTTGTAACGCCGGTTCTATGTTGTTATAAATGTGCTCTAATAGTTCACTGTGCAAAATAGCAGAATCATCATGCATGCTTGAAATCAGATCTTGAACATTGAACTGAGTGATTATTGCTGTGGTGAGCACAGTCATGTGATGAGCTGCTTTGAATTGTTTTTTTTTTTGTTTTGTTTTTTGAGATAGCGAAAGTGAAAGCTTCCTGTCAGTTCTGTAAAGTATATGACTTTTATTGCGAGTGGGATTCGTGGCCAAAGAATTAGCTCAGACCAAAACTACTTCAGCTGGCAGTCATCCTGAAGAAGTATTTGCATTTTGTAAATTAACCTGATACTTGCATCCCATCTTTGTCAAATGGACCCCAGCTTTTAGTGTGTGTTGTTTCATAATAGTCATCCGCAGTGGTGCGCCCACCTCGTTTGTATTACTCACTATTTGCAAATTTAGACAACAGAAAGCTTATTTGTATGTAAATCCCAGTGACAAACATTTGCGTTAAGCAAATCTACACAAAACCTTTTCTCTGTGTGTTTGTCAGTGCATGCTCATTAAACTGGAAAAATAAAAATACAGCAGACATGCATTGAAAAAGGAACCCGATTCATATCCAGAGACTAGAATATCATACAGACTTAGAGATGAGCTCTTCTGAGTTTAGTAAAACTCAAGGATCAACCACAAAAAGCATTGTGTGAGCAATGACAAGCAACACATACTGTTTACTCCAGTGATTTAAGTTTTGTATTGGTAACGCATCTCCAGTAGGGGAATTTCTTAAAAGATCATGTCTGAACAGGACCGTTTTTAGAAATAATGCTATATCAGTTGCTGTTGAATTATCAGGGGTAAAAAGTTTCAAGGTCATTTCACATTATTGATTATTGTCACAGGTATTTTAGTGCTGATGTGTGCATGCTGTCTGTTAAAGAAGAAAGCTGCTGTATGTGTGAACAGCAGATACGATGATTATCATTAAACAAGCTGTAGTTGCTCATTTTATCCCTTAAAATTAATCTTTGATCATCAAAATGACATATTTCCAGTGGAAATAATTTCTTTATGTGTAGCCTTTCAAAGCGTACTCCATTCGAGGTCCCCTGTGTGGCCTATATTTTGGCCTTTATCTAATTTACTATATACAAAATCATGAATATGCAAAGTAGTCGTGTCCCCACTCAATTACGCCAGCTTGGACTACCTGCTCCACTTTTACTCGGTTAACTGAAGCAGTGAATGTTACACAATGACAAGCACCAGTATTGGATTAATTCAGCTATATATGTTTGAAATAGAAACTGATTCTAAAGAGGAAAAGCAAATGATATACAGGGTCATCTGCAAGTCTTTAACTGGTCTCTACATGTAACAGTAATTAATATCATTAGCCTTTGGCTTGACTAAGTTACTGAACAAGTTATAATGTGTTTCCAATATTATACAAACCCTGTTCCTTTTCACCTTCCTTCCAAAAATCAACATCTTTAGGTAGAAATGCTTTGCTAATGATATGAAAAGTTGATGGGTTGATTGGTTATGTGTTTGTACAGTAGGAAACGGTCTAAATTTTCAGACTGTCTTTTTTTTAAAGATTTATTTTTGGCATTTTTACTTTTGTTATAATGGGAGTCAAATAAATGACATAACTAAAATGAATGAAATTGGATGAACTAGAGAATTGTGGATTGGTGGTGGTGTTTGAGATATCACTGATCATTAAATGTTGCTATTAAAAAAAATAAGAATAATTCTAATAAAATAGTAATAAAAGGATACTAAAGTTATATTCAGTTACGCTGTTTCTACTTGTATTTAGCTTTGATTTGAAAGAAAACAGCGCATCCTTGTAGCGCCGCTGATACAGAAGAGCATACGCAGCATACGGTGATATGGAGAGACACAGAGGAGACTGTTGACAATGGAATTGTTGAATAAAATCGTTATTTTTGTTTTCTTTGCTTACAAACAGTATTCTCGTGGCTTCATAAAGTTATGGTTGAACCACTGATGGCAGATGCACTATTCTGACTATGCATTTCATACTTTTCTGGACTTTGACTGTGTAACTTACTTGGCAGTCTATGGGACAGTCACAAGCCTCATGGTTTCATCCAAAATTTCTTAAATCGTGTTCCGAAGACGAACACAGGTTTGGAATGCCACGGGGTAAGTGATTAATTACAGAATAAAAATGTTGGGGTGGTGTATCCCTTTAAGGTCACAAGCAAAGACAGACGTAGACTCGATGAAGTTGTTGTCTTAAGCAGTTAATCTGGGCTCTTTCTCCGGGTCCCTTCAGAACGTTGTCAGCAGCTGATTAGCTAAATTTGCGTAAATTAAAGTTTCCATCCTAATAATGAGAGCTACGTTCAGTGTTGCCAGGGACCACCTTACTGCTAGACTGACATTTTACTTCACGCTTGAGCATCCAGTGGTTTAATACAACATTTGGAAATTTCCATTCCCTGCAGAGCTGGGCAGGAGACCCTTAATCAATAATGTCAGTGTCAAAGACAAGCTCAAGTTGTTCTTTTAAGTGTCAGGACTCATCGCTTGTGTTTGCTGCTGGTTATTTATGAATAATTTATACTTGTCCTGCTTTATTCATTGATTTATTTATTTGTGGATCGGATCTTATCTTTGATGGTCAGGCTTGATGGGTTTTTTGAAGTCACATGACGACGCTCCAGCTTCTGCACAACATGGAAAACTTTCTTTTTCTCATATGCAGCCCATGATATATGACCCATAGTCTTTGTGACATAGGACCTCAGGGTTTCCTTTTTGTGTGTTTATCCTGTTATGCTTCTTATTATTAAGTTACTTTATCCCACATACTGAAAACCTATTCTGATAATTACACAAGACACAGGCTAGCAAACTAATCTGGTTCTTTCGTTCCACTGAGACCTGTTCAACACAACATATGTTCATATGTTAAGACTCCTATAGAATAGCCTAGTGTTTGAGTGAGCTTATGTTTTGCATAAATGCAGTTCTGCATCAGAGGTGGTTTGCCGTTGTCATGGCTTTCAGCACGCATGTTGTTTTATGTCTTGAATCAATACATAATGCAACACCATCTTCGCAGTTTAAAGTGGTCTATAGATGCTTAAATATAGTCAGCAGATTCAAGTAAATGCGAGAAAGAGGACCAGTTGCAATTCAATATGCAGATATTTCAGTAGATCATCACTGCTGGTTCAAAACAAACTTCGAATAGATATTGTGTGTTGTAGGCTGGTTTATATATTTGGACACATTCCAAATCAGATTAGCATCTCTTCACAAAGTGATTTGATGAGTATAACAATAAGGCTAAACTATAATGGATGAATGGATGGAAAATTGGCATGCTATGGTTAAATAGTTTTCTGTTTTGCATTTTATCTCAAAATGATGGTTGTCATGCAAAGTTTAAAACCTATTTACATGAGGTAAAAACTTGACTAAACTACTTTTACGACTAGTAAATTATTATTTGTGTAATCCCTAATGTATATTAACACAATAAAGAAAATAAATGATTGAAAACCATAATAATGGCCCATTTCAAAAAGTTTACATGATTTTTGTCCCCCCAACAACTTCCCACATTTCAATAATAAAAGGGTCCATATTCATACTCAAAGCTTTTGGACAAAGTCAAGTCAGTGACAGACATTATTTAGTCACCTGGTGCAAAATATAAGATTTCGGTCATATCTCACACCCCTACTAATGACAGACATTATTTAGTCAGAAAATGTAGTCACGTGAATAATTTACTTGTAGTGTAAAGGTTTGAGGTGAATTAATAACATACCATTATGTGGAAGAAAAATACAAAGTAGAGACATTTCAGTGCAGTGCTTCCTCATGAGACAATAAAAATTAATATTTGCCTGAATTACGGGGAGAATGCTCAGATCTAGTTTTAACCTTGAGCACCTTTTAATTGCATACCTCCTAAGACATCCCAAAAGATAGCTGTAGTTATTAATTAATCGTTTGCGTTTGAGATTTGGCCTGTGTGCTGTCAGTGGGCTGATAATCTCCATGTTAGGTTATCTTCAGGACGCTGTTGTTCCAGGGAATGTTCTGGAATGTTTGCAGCCGCTCTTTGTGTATCTATCGCATGCTTTTCTGTGACTTCATTGACAAACTCGCCAAGTTACCATAGCAAGACATCTTAGCTTTGCAAACATCATGTCACCAAGTAAATTCGGAGAGATTTGCCTGCAGAGAATTCCCTTTATGTGTCCTCCAGAGCTCTGAGGAATGAGCTAAAGTCTCACTGTGCTCTCTGCTAACCGTCTCAGCGCTGAGTTGCTTTTAGCTTCTCTAAGAATGGTGAACATTGTGAGTGAAAGGTCATCGTGCATGATATGTGGCGTTAGAAGCATATCTACTCTCAATTGTCTGCAGATTATAACATCTGCTATTTGTTTTCGGGACATTTTGTTCCTGCTCCACATGGTGTCGGGTATTTAGTCGTGCCTTAAAGAGCTCTGTAATTTGGCACAGTGCTCTTAACATCTTAAAAAGTCATTTGTGTAAATGATAGTACGCTACAGGTGTTGGAGTAGATCTAATGAACTGTAACACTCTGTATACATTTCAGAGAAAAGGTCCACCCTGGAAGACACTTGGAAAAGTGCCATTCAAAAGAAAAAATATATATTTGAGTTCTTTTGAACTTACTATTCATCAAAGAATCCTGGGGGGTGCATCAGTTTTCACAAAAAATATTAAGCAGCTCAACTGTTTTCATCAGTTTTTTCTTTTTTTTTTGAGTACATAAGAATATTTAAATTATTTCTGAAGGATCATATGACACTGAAGACTGGAGTAATGATGCTGAAAATTCAGCTTTGCATCACAGAAATAAATACATTTTTACTATATATTCAAATAGAAAATTGAGTTATTCTAAATTGTAATAATATGCTGTTTAACTGTATTTTTTGATCAAATAAATGCAGTTCTGGTGAGCATAAGAAACATTAACAAATCTTACAACCCCAAACTTTTAAACGGTAGGTTTGTCATGTTTCTGCAATTCTAATTTCCTTGTTTAGAGTCTTGTAACACTTTTATTAACATTCCTTTTCAAAGAAAAATGAAAGTGATGCATCAAAGCTTTTAGTTGCACGATTGGAAACCTTATTTGGATTAAAATTCCACTTAGTATTAAATGTGGTTCATGTGATGCCATATGCAGCAGGGCGAGCAGAATGCCTGCCGTTTTTCTTCCTAATTGAAATTTAAACTTTACCACATACGTTTTTCAGACCACAGATGTTTATAAGTGGATAAGTGGTTTGTAAATTTGCCCCAGCTAATATTTAATCAGAAAGTTTATTATCCGTTTTGATGCATCTGCTGATGCTGCTCTTTTCTGTGTGTTTTATTTCCTCCAGCTTATCCACTAAAGTCCTGAACAGGATTTGCGGTCCGTCAATGAGGAACTACAGGCTCATCTTCTGCCACAACCTAAAGCAACCATAGATGAAGAATTTGTTTACTTCTAGTGAGTGGAGCAGGAGATAAAGTGAACTTCTGGGCATTTGTACAACAAGGTACGCTCTGCTGTGACAAAAAAATATTCATGCAATTCATATTGCAGTCATTTGACCATTTGATTTGAGTAAAACTAGCATCATATCACAAACACAGAACCGTAAAGGTATTCACGGCAACCCGTCAAAATAAAAGTCCGGTTTAATTTAAAGTATTTTCCAGAAATGTTCAGCAGAATACATAGCCTACTACTACTACTAAAATGAAACAAACATAATTTAAAAAAACAAATAATCACACAACATTTCTTCCCTGTTTTATTTTTAATAGTAATTTTTAATAGTAAATCCCCCAAAAAACGTTTGCTTAATTTTCAATAATAAAAAGAAAAATTAAATGAATGTTTTATGCCTTCATTTGATAACCAGAAAAATGTAAATACACAACATAATTTCTGAGAGGTGGGACATTTCAGCTATTTTAAGAATAAATTAAGTTGTTTTTATGCATTTAAATAATTAGACATGCTAAAACACAGAAATAGGTAACAATAAAACATATGGTGAAGAAAAAAAATTTCTAAACATGTAATTTTTGTTAAACCTTTAATAAATTGTTGTGAAAATGTGTTAGGATTTTAAATAATTAGACATGCTTTTTGATTAATACAGTTAAATTTAACCATTGAAAAGGAGTTGAGAGATATTAAAACAGGGGAAAAAAATGGAATCCAGAAAAATTAAAACTGAAAAAAAAAACAAATTTGGAAAAAAATTAAACGGAATTTGGGAAAAAATAAAATGGATTACATATGGCCCTAAATCATACTTGCTGAGATAAGATGCGTGAGACCATCTGGTGTAGGCGTGAAGACATCATGTGTCCCGACAGATAAAGTTTCGATTCGGTGTACATTTCCAAACACTAATCAGAGTTTTTCCTTAACATGAACAGCTTGTTCACTGTGTTTGTGTTGATTGTGATGGAATTTGCATGTTGAAGAAGAATCGCAGCCACCTGCTACCATCACCCAAATCGGCGTGCCGCATCTGACGGCTGTAGGATCCTTGCACATGACAGTCGCTCCACTTATTTAAGCTCTCCTCATCTCCACGCTCACACAGGATAAGAACCACCGCTTCCGAGATGGGAGAGGTCCCGCTCCAATTTTTCTGCTTGTTTTGTTCTTGTTGTCCGGAGTTGGTCATTTGAGCTCACGCCCCATCCATGATAGCGTGTTTGTCCGATGTGACCTTACTCTGGGCATCTCTGTGCGCAGACGGACTGAAGCAGCTTGGCTGTGGAGGCGATGAGGAAGAGCCTCAATACTTCCCTCAGCGACTCCCTCAGCACGGCCAGAGTGTTCGGGATCCCCCTGGAGGAGGTGCAGCACAGCGGGCAGCCAGGAAATGAGGTCCCCCTGCTGGTCAGGAGCATCGTCGAGTACATTGAAGAACACGGTGAGTCGCGGGGGAAACCTGGTGAATCATGGTACTTTCTTACTAGCCTTTATTTGTCGTCACTGATATAGGCATCATAGCTACTAAAATGACTCCAGGGATAGAAATGAAGACGTGAAAAAGCATATTTATCATTTGAATCATGAGGTTTCCGAACTAAAATGTTACATATACACAATTCATACATATATCAAAATATGTTCAAGAATATATTCAAGTTAAAATATTGTCATCAAAGAATGTAAGCTTACTTACTTTACACTCATAGATTATACATAGATTTATACACCAATTACAGTATTCAGATAATTGAAGTTTGTTGTGGTTTTCAAATACCATGCTGTTATTAATATTTTTACAATCACTAGTTTTAACTTCAAGAGTTTGTGTATCAGATATACATTCCTATCCAAACGTTTGTGACTAATGAGACTTAAAGACATTGTAACATTTCTATAAAGACATGTTACAAAATATTTCAGACAAATGCTTTTCTATTAATCAAAGAATTCAACAAAAATATTTAGCATTACCACAGTTTGATAATTAATTTCAGCATTAAATTCAGCATAAAACCAAATCATCATGTTAAAATTATTTCTAAAGGATCTTGTTAAACTGTAGATTGGAGTAATGATGCTGAAGATATTTTAAAATATGTAATGTATTAAAGAATAACTAGACAACTATTTTAAATTGTAATAGTATTAGAGTTTTTACTTTATCAAATAAACTTATTAAGCAAAAGCGATTCATTTTTAAAAAATAATTTAATTTAAAACTTCTTACTGACCCCAAACTTTGGTAGGTTGTGTAATTAATATGATGTGTGTCTTCAAAACCCCTCTTTACTCTGAAATCTGCAACAAGGCTGTGTAACACATGAGTATATAGCTGCTAAATAAATAGTTTAAATATTTCTGTATTAATCAAAGTAGCACAGCATGCAGAGCATGACACTTTCATCTGATAAAGCCTAAAATGTTGTTTGGTTTGATTGTATGATAGGAGTGGCTTCCCTGTACTCCCAAAACAAAGATCCACTTCCTTTATTCTGCAACATCATGGAGTTAAAAGTCAAGTCAAAGCTCAAAGTATTATACCACTGAATCAATAGGGCGAGTCTCTCACCTACTAAATGCCGAGTCCTTCACATTTCACATTTTATTTCAATTACTGGTATTTGCAAATTGCTGAACTTCTCACTCGCACGTCCAGCAGACTATTGAGATTATTGTAAGTTCTCTTTAAAGAGATGATGACTGCAGCCTGATGTTTAAACTGCAGCACAGGCAGGATGTTGAAACTATGTTGGCAGGGCTGTTAAGTCCATTAAAGGGCTTTAGCTACCGCTGTTGTCTCCAAACACCAGCTCTTCCTCTCTGAGTTCAGCACACTGGCAATTCTCCACCGTTTCATACGGAAGGATGGTTTGTACTGAAGCTAATTTAGACATAACAATGTGTTAGCTGTGGCTTTCCTCTCATGCGGTGCAAGAGTCTTATATACACACAGAGCACCAGGATCGGGAACCGAGACAGACCAGCCAATGCTGTTTTGCCAACTGAGCTTTTAGAAAGCTTCCGATCTGATCTGATCTGATTTGGCAGAAATCTAGAGTTTATTTTAAAAGCAGTTCAGTCAAGAAGCCAGCCGTAAAAATATCCATTATGGATTTTATTATAAACATTTAAGTTGAAGACTGTAAAATTGTTCCATCGTGAAATTAAAATATGCCACAGTTATTTAAAAAAAAAAAAAAAAAAAAAAAATAGGCAAGTGTGTTTCATCATCTCAGAGATAGCAGAGAACTGATGTTATCATGCTAACAGATCTGACTGAAGGGATTATGAGTTTAACAAGCAACTGTTCTGCTTAGTCAGCTGCTCTGTGCAATGATTCAGCGATTAGAGTCTCTTCAGTGAGATGTGTATGCGTTATTCTGCCCGTAGGCTTGTCTGAGTGAGCTGTGTGTTTGTGTTCTGCAGGAGGGCTGCACCTGGGTCTATTTCTAGTGAACGGGAACGCAGAACGTGTGGAATGGCTCAGGCAGCGATACGACAGTGGTGTTGAAGTCAACCTGGAGAAGGAGGCCGACCTGGCGTCAGCCGTCAGCCTGCTACGCCTCTTCCTGCAGGAGCTCCCCGAGCCCGTCATCCCTGCAGGCTTACAGGCGCAAATATTGCAGCTTTATCAAGGTGGATAAAGCTCTGTTACCCTACCAGCTGTCCGAATTGGCTTGACGAGATAACTCACCCAAAATGAAAATGACCCCATGATTTACTCATCCTCAATCCATCCTAGTTGTATATGACTTTCTTCTTTCAGAAAGTACTATCAGAGAAATATTTAAAAATGGCAATGGCAGTGAATGTATGGTCAAGATTTTTAAAGCCCAAAAAGTGCTACAAACCTTCAGAAAAAAAAAGCTGAAAGAAGAAAGTTATATACACCCAGGATGGCTGGAGGGTGAGTAAATCATGAGGTAATTATCATTTTTGGGTGAACTATCCCTTTAAGTTGCATCTCTCTGCAAATGCTCGTTTTACCTTCTGGAATGTTTTGGCATCTTGACAGACTTTTAATATGATTGCATCATCAAAGCATGGCCATAGTCTTTCATGCCTTTACATCAGCCTGCTCACCTCATATCGTAATAACTTCACACCCCTATGAACTTCCTCCTCGTTCTGACCATTGGTTTGTTTGCTGTCCTTTAGACTACAGCAGTGAGGAAGAGCTGGGCAGAAACATGAAGTACTTTCTTCAACAGCTGCCACAGGTCAATTACAGCTTGCTCCGCTTTCTCTGCCGATTTCTGTCTGGTGTGGCGTCTCTTCAGGAGGAGAGCTGGAGCATAGGAGCTCTCGCTGCCGTCTTCGGCCCAGACATTTTCCAGTAAGATGCTTTTTTAGTTTCTGATAATTCATATTAGCTATTTTGCTTGCAGAAGAGAAGAGTCATTTTTTCCAGTGTAAGACTATTTATAATAGTATATGCCCACACAGAATCTTCACAGTTTCGATTGTGTGGGAAAATCTTAAATAGGGTCAAATGATAAACAGAGCTAAGATGAATTCAAAGGGCAGGGAAGATGATGTTGATGTTGACTGTCGAATCAAAAATCAGTGAAAAAGATTAACGCTGAAATAATATAACGTATAATTTCTGCAGGCATTAGGGCACGTTCACTCAAAACGCGGCTAAAAATCCCAGACGCAACATTTAGGAATGGTTTTTAAAAAAGCACAGTGCAGAATGCAGAAACGCATTCTGTGTGTACGGCCTCTTAGACTCACCAAATGTAATAGCATTAAGTTTTCAAACTGATTCCCAAACACTCGTTTCCTGTTAGACAGACAAAGTCTTGCCCCAAACTCGCACTAATGGTTAAGCTAATATTTAAGAGTCCAGACGATTGGATACTCAAACAAACAGAGCAATATTTTGATTATTTTTCACCAGAAAGTCAGCATTTACACAGTTGAGGAAATCAGTCTACAGACATTTTAAGCTGATATAGAAGAAAGTATTTTACCATCAGAAAATGACACGCGTTTAACCCAATTCCGGTCTACGTTGTGCAGTTTAGACACGGATGCGGAGGATCTGAGAGAGCAGGAGTCGGTCAGCCGTATTCTGGCAGAACTGCTGGAGAACCAGGAGGAGTTCTTTGACTCAGAGGACGAGGACATTTCCAACACCAATGACTACAGCTCCATTAATGACCAGGTGAACTTTCTTTCCTATGTGCTTCTGCAGTGCTATTTTTGACATTAGTGCTGCTCATCTGTATTCACACAAGATATTGTGAAAAAACCAATGTTATTTATTCAATGCCAGAAAAGTTGACAAGGATGCACCATTCAATAAACCACTGATCTCTACCAGAATATATTGTGAATCACTGCATGCATCACACAATACACGGACACTAATAATGAATGAGCTTTGTCTCAGTGCTTGGTATATGACAGCAGCCAAGGAAGTAAATTGTTGGATTTAATTAAATTCAGGTTTATTTGTATAGTGCTTTTCGCGATACAAATCGTTGCAAAGCAGCTTTATAGAAAATTAAGTTTCTTCAATAAAAAATTGACTTTCTAAAATATATTTAGTAGTAGCTTATCAGTGGTAACTGTGTCAAATTGATGTGCATATGGCAGATTCAGATGTTTACAGCCTGTTTATTTAGAAAATAAATGCATATGCATATAAATTGTAGCGTGTCCATTTTCACAGATGCAGAAGTGAATTAACCAACAAATACATCAGTGATGGTGATGGTAATTCTGTTGCATAAGCAGATTTATCCTGGGGAAGCATCAAAGTTGTACATTTGTTTTCTAGATCAATAGGCTTAGTCTAAGTTGGTATTAGCTTTGTTTCTCATTAAACACTTGCCCAAACCTTGCAAATGCGATATTGCGATTTGAGTTTTAAAAGGCGATTATATACTTGTGCTCTGTGTTTGTTTAAAGCTTTTCAAATGTGTGCCATTTGTCCCAGTACCAGGTGAAGCCAGCGCTTTACACAAGCAGATGTGAAGCACAGAAAAAAGAAAAGCAGTTGTTATGTCTGCAGTGTTATGTAATAGACTGAAATCTAATCTGAAAGGAGTGTCTCCTGCATTCAGTTTGCAGACTGCTGGTTCTCTCACAGTCATTTGTTTTAAATCTCTTTTGAATGACACTCGCATCTCGAGATTTCTTACATCACCAGACTTTACATATCTGCTTTCTTAATATGCCCATGAAATGGTTAATAATTGGCTGTAAATTCTTTCCAAGTGACTTCTCCTTCTCCCTTAAGTCAGACGGGCAAAAAAGAGGAAACAACCTTTTTTGTAAGTGACGTGACCTTCAGCAGAGGTCCAGAGACGATACTAACCACAGTAAAATACTTGAGTGATGTAAGTTTGTTTTTGGCACCTGCGTTGGTCTTTTCATAACTGGCAGTAATTTACTGACCTGGGAAAGGTTAATCTAAACGACATAAACTGGAGAGCTGCCTTGCTGTCTAATCTCTGTATAGGCAGCTGCCTTTTCAGTCAATACCTCAGCCATCATTAAACTGCTCAAATGAGTGATTCGAACAGCTTAACATAGACGTAACTCACAACTGATTTCAGTAGACTGCTGCAGGGATGAGGTGTTTTTGTAGGCCAGAAGACAGAAATGAGTTGGCAATTCATCGTTTTGGGGGGTTTTGAATGTGTTTTTGATTAAATGCCAGTCATAGGGTATGTGGTTAACACAAGCTCAAGATATTTTCACATTTAATTCTATGACGTAAAATAGCTTTTGCTTTTCTTATTTTTTCCAAATTCAATTTTATCTATCTATCTATCTATCTATCTATCTATCTATCTATCTATCCAAATGCCATTTTTCTGGACTTTTATTAAGGGTTAAATCCAATTTTATTAATCAAAAACCATGTCTAATTCAATAAAATAATGAAACTTATGCAATTTTATATCAGTTTACTAATCAGTAATTCTGTGTTCAAGCATGTCTAATTATTTGAGTGCATGAAAACTACTTCATTTATAACAAAAGGGCCCTATGACTTTTTTTTTTTTCCCAGAAATTCTGTGTTGTGTAATTAAATTATTCTGGTTATCAAATGAATCCATAAAACATTAATTCAATTTATATTTTAATCAAATGAAAATTAAACTTACATTTTTTTTGACAAACAAAGGGGGTTTGCAATTAAAATTAAACATGAAAGAAATATTGTGTGATTATTAGTGATGGTATTTTTTGATTCATTCATCCACATTCTGTGGCACTCTGCATTATTGAGAAAATTCTATTTTTATGATTGGTTTCCGCCATTCAATCTGTATTTTCATGGGGCCCTTCCTAGTCTGCTTGTATCAGATCCACAGCCTCCCTTGAAGATTAGATCACTTTGAAACAGATCTTATTGATTTCTATGGGTTCCACTGCAGGCATGCTTAGAAATACTAGACATTACAGTTTTCTGAAGGTGCTGGCATAAGAAACAGAAGGGACAGAAACCACTGGAAGCAGCATGAGGAAGGTCCTGGGTGACCTATCTGGATTCAGGCCAGTGCTCAAGGAGGTGGCATATTCTGAAATGAATATGGGCATAAATCACAGATTTATTTCTAAATGTGTCCCGCTTGAGAGACTCCCCCAAACACTGGTCATATGCCTCACCCAGGGCTCATTGAGATGAGATGGAGCTGACTTGTGTAATTGTTTATCCAATGTCAAGTCTGGCGTCATTAAATAAAGCATTCTGAAGTGACAGGGTTTGTTACATAAGTGCCTAAGATTAAATAATTTTGATAATAGCGTATTACTAAGAGATTGGCCTTGGGACAGAGGTGGATGATGTTCTGTCCATGTAACGATGCACGACTTATTATGAGCCCTCAATGGTGACCATGCCCTATTCTCTCTAGAAACACCTGTTATTGTGTATTTCTCATTCAAACTCATTCAAACGGCTGTGTCCTTTTGTTTTTCAAATTCCTGTTTCCGCCCTGAAATGTTCAGACCATTTGTGGCCAGACACAGAAATAAAGCAGGTCACCGTGCAGCGCTGCAGATCTTTGCACACACACAGTTGCTGAGCCTGTTTTTCTGTTCCTCAGAGGCTGTGAGATGACTTCTCCATTCGTGTGGGTTGTTTTTCCTCTTTGGTTCTTGTGTGTGGTTGACAGCGTTTTTACTAATTAATGAACAGCACCTTTAATTAGAGTCTCAGTCAGCTCTCTGCTGTTGGTTTTTGTATGCAGATGTTGTTGTGTAATCTGGAGGCGGCACATTAACAAAGCCTCTGAGGCCAAACAAAGGACGAGTTTCTGCGTGCTTCAGCTTTTTGGACGTATTAAAACACCATGGATGAAGCTGTGAGGATGTTTCTCCCCACACGTCAGTGTTTAAGACCATGTATGGTCATGTTTGATAGCAGTAGTTACTAATAATGAAAACAGTGAGAGGCAGGGGTCATTTCCTTCACATCTGCAAGTTTTCCTTTGTTGATTTTCTTACAAAACCTCAGTTTTTGTGTCCATTGATGTCATCAGCGACTATATCAGTCCACACATTACTTATATTAATAATAATAATAATAATAATATTATTGTTATTAACTTATAACAAATAGAATAACAATGATACATACTAATACTAACATTAATAATTGTTGTTTGCAGCATTATTTTTATTATAATAATTAATATTTTATAATTTTATATTATTGTTATTATTATTAAGTTATAAGAAATAGAATAATGATAATGCATACATACTGCAACAACTAACAATAATGATTATTGTCATTGGCGGTATTATTAGTACAATAATAACTTTATTAGTATTTAGTTATTTTATGTTATTATTATAATTATTATTACTTTAGACATTGAATAAGAATAATACATACTACTACTAATAATTATTATTATTATTGTTGTTGTTATAATAAAAAATTAATTGTATTAGTATTTTGTAATTTTGTATTATTATTAAGTTATAAAAATAGAATAAAAATATATACTATAAATACTACCACTAATAATAGTTATTGTTGTTGGCATTATTATTAGTTTTAATAAATACAATAATAATTGTATTGGTATTTTTTATTTTCATTTTTTTTTATTAAGTTATACAAAAAATAATAATAATACATACATACATATTACTGCTGCTACTACTACTACTACTAATAATAATACTATTTAGAATTATTGTTGTTGGCATTATTATAAGTTATAATAAAATATATAATAATTATATTAGTGTTTTGTAATTTTATATTATTATTAAGTTATAAAAATAGAATAATAAAATATACTATAAATACTACCACTAATAATAGTTAAAATAAACACAATAATAATTGAATTGGTATTTTTTATTTTATTTGTTTTAATTAAGTTATACAAAATATAATAATAATACATATATACATACTACTACTATTACTACTACTACTAATAATACTATTTAGAATTATTGTTGTTATCTTTATTATAAGTTATAATAAAATATATAATAATTTTATTAGTATTTTGTAATTTTATTATAATCATCACCATTATTATTATTATTATTATGCATTTTGCCACTGATGTTATCATTATAATTAATATCAATATTATTAATATTGATATTACTATTATTAATTCTGATGATAAAAATAAAAAAACTTAGGAGGACCAATCATTACAGACATTACACTGCATGTAAGTTTACGGCTAGATTTAAAAGCATATCTTTTCAGAGGAAGCAAACAACTAGTATTTTGGCACCTTTATCCAAAAGCAGTTTTACCCAAAGTGATTCAGAATGTGTTGACGTTATACTTTTATTCTAGATCTTTACACAACTGCTCATTTTGAGCTGTGCTGTTGCTGAATATTTATTATTTAAAGTGAAAGAAAGTGACAGTGACATGACATTCAGCCAAGTATGGTGACCCATACTCAGAATTCGTGCTCTGCATTTAACCCATCCAAAGTGCACACACACAGAGCAGTGAACACACACACACAAACACTGTGAACACACACACGGAGCAGTGGGCAGCCATTAATGCTGCGGCGCCCGGGGAGCAGTTGGGGGTTCGATGCCTTGCTCAAGGGCACCTAAGTCTTGGTATTGCAGGTGGAGAGAGAACTGTACATGCACTCCCCCCACCCACAATTCCTGCCGGCCCAAGACTCGAACTCACAACCCTTTGATTGCAAGTCCGACTGTCTAACCATTAGGCCACGACTTCTCCTTAATATAACAGTCTTGCTGTTATTGCATTGTCTTCCTGAAAAAACCAGATCAGATCAAATGGCGAAGTCCCTAAGGATTCCCACCTCTAAGCTGTGCAATCTAACACTCAAGTCTGGAGAAATATAATGTGAAAGGCAGGTAGAACTAAAGATCCTAAAATAAAATGGCTTAAAATTGCAGAATCTGGGGCTTAAGTGTCCAAAAGGTAAATGTGAGTGGCTGGAAGCATATAGAGATGTTCTGCACTCTGCATGTGACTCATATCTGCACAATCGCTCAACAGCAGCCCGCTCGGCCAATCAGATGTGAAGGGAAATAGTTGCTATGGCAACATGGCAGCAATACTGCAGCAGATGCAGGGTGCATTTGATGGTGTGCTAGTGCCAAAGTTTGTCTGATATTAAATACTGTCAGATAGATTTACACACGGATGTGCAGCCTTGAACGCCGTGTGCCGTGCTTTGAATTCCACTGACTGACTCTGAGCACATATTTCATCGAAACCTATTTTTCGCAAGACTCTTGTGTTACGCAACTCATTCAAGACTTCAGGAAAACCACACTAGTGATAGACGCATGCCACCAGATAAACAGTGGTGGTCAAAATTATTCAAACACTAGTATTTTCACCAGCTAAAATGATTCTCAGTCAGTTATTTCTATCTTTTGCTGTAGTGTGTCAGTGGGAAATATCAGTTTACATATATTACTGCGTTATATAACATTCTGTAGTTATCACCAACCACCGTACGTGTGATGTCACGAGTCAGTATGCGTGTAAATTAGGCTCCCTGCTGATAATCGGGATAAGTGTGGGGCGTTGCATAATGACTGGATCTCACAGGGGCGTGAGATGTTGACATGTAATGTAAGACTAATAATGATTTAGACATAAATGCTGCTGAAGTAGTGTCAGCAGGCCTGTCGTGTTCACATTTCCCTCTCTCTCTCTCTCTCACCCCATAGATCACTGAGCTCCTGGAGGAAGAGAAGTCGGAGGCTTGTGAGGAGCTCCCACGGGACAGAGAGGACGGTCCCTCCCTGTCCCCTAAACATGCCCATGTCGCCCCCTCCTCCAGGTAAAAGCAGTTTAGAAACATCTACAACTGGGATCTGTCTAGTCTGAGATCCCTCTCAGGCATCTCCCTGTGCAATTTAATATGAGAGCTTGTGTGTGTGTGTGTGTACATATTTAAGGTACAGTAAGACAAGTTACCTTTACATAACCTCACAATCTGTGCCACTCACCACATGCTGACATGTTTTTACACAACCTCTTGATATCATATCTTGAATCATTTGATTTTGTTAATGTAACAAAAATATATTTTTATAAAGTAATTGATCAAAAGTGACAGCAAATACCATTACAATGTTACAAAGTTACAAAGTTTTTAAATGCATTCTATTCTTTTGAACCTCATCAAAGAATTCTGAAAAATGTATCAAAATTTCCTTGCTAATATTAATCAGTACAGCTGTTTTCAACATTGAAGATAATGAATTACATTTTAAAATCAATTCACATAGAAAAGTTATTACATTTTAATAATATTTCGCAATATTACTGTTTTATTGTATTGTTGATCAAATAAATGTAGCCTTGGTGAGCAGAAGAGACTTCTTTCGAAAGCATTTCAAAATCTTACTGAAATTCGATACTAAAAGTTATGATGCTACAAAATGTGTCATTAGTCAGACAGTTTTTAGTTTCAGTTGAATTATATATGCATGTTTTTAGCTTTTGCGATGTGGGAAAGTGGACAATCCTGTTCTGACAGTTCATGTAAACATGAATAGTAAAATAAAATACATATTTTCTTTTTCAGTTGCTTCAGTGAATTTGGCTACTTTTTGTTTGCATGTTGCAGTTTAGCTTATTACCTTCCCTAAAGAGTTGCTTGATTGTAGTTTGAAAATATGAGTAGCTTTTAGCTTTCTCAACACTGGTGTCTCTGACCCTAATCTGTCCGCTGCGTTGAGATCCATAACTGACCTATCAGCCGTCTGAGCCGTGATCTCTCTTGGCCTTTGTTCCTCTGAAGTCGATCAGAACACACTTCCAGGGGGTGACTTCAAACCCACGGCGTCCTAAATGTCAGATGGCCTTGCCTTGATGCCATGTTATAAAGCTAGCACTTCAGAGCCATACCAAGTCAATGAGTCTGACATCTGTTTTTATGTCTAGCTGTTTTTATAGACATGCTCTAGATTTTTAACTTGGTATGTGAGGGTGTGGAGAGTATGATTAATGGCTGTCTTTAACCTGTAGCTCTTCTCGTGAGACATCAGGCGGTCTGCTGAGAGGTGTCTGGTAAGATAACACAAAATGGATTGGTAGCATGTTTCTGTCTGACACGAGCTTAATTGGATAGGTGTTTTGGATTGAGACTAAATGTGAAACGTTCGTGACTCAAATCAGTGATAAGGTAACGGTGTTTGGACAGTCGCTCCGTGTTTAAGGTGATTAAATGCTTCAACCTGTAATCCTAATAAAAAAGAGGGCCATGAGAGTTGGCATGTGACATTGAGAAATACTTGCTGAAGTGAGACAGATTTGTATTCTTGCATTCTATCCAAAAGAAAACGTTTTTTTGTTTGGCTCTGCTGCTGTCATTGGTGTTGTTCCATTAACCGCTCCCTTCTAAGTGTTCTCAGAAGTGAGTTATTTATAACATTTATAGGCATTGCATCATGGAAATAGCATGCAAGATACTTTATTCACAATTGATTTTGACTTTTGACATTGCTTTTAGAACAATTTGACACTCTAATGAGTGTTACAAAATACAGACCACACCAAAATATGGGTCTTTTTCTATTTATTTATTTTTTTATGATTCCCTGTTGAAACTTTTTAATGTTTTTGAAAGAAGTCTCTTATGCTCACCAAGACTGCATTAATTTATGATTAAAATTATATAAAATTATATTAAAATATTAATATAATTTTATATAACTGCTCTCTATTTTAAAATATTTCACAATGTAATTAATTCCTGTGATCAAAACTGAATTTTCAGCATCATTTCTTCAGTCTTCAGTGTCACATGATCCTTCAGAAATCATTCTAATATACTGGTTTGCTTCTCAAGAAACACTTCTTATTATTAGTGGTGTTGATTCTTCTTATTCTTTTATTATTTTTATTCATTTGTTATTATCAGCAAAAATAGTTGTGCTGCTTAATACTTTTGTGGAAACCCCAGATATATTTTTCAAGATTCTTTGATGAATAAAAAAAAATTCAAAAGAACAGTAATTAGTAGAAAATACTTTTTTTTTTTATAATATTTTTGTTTTAGAGAATTTTTTGTGTCATTATAAATGCATTTAATTTCACTTCTGATCAATGTGTGCTTGCTTAATCAAATGATATAAAACAATCTTACTGACTCTTACAGTACTGTATATTTATGCTCAGCTTGTTGCAATGCATTCTGACTTTGCTTTTTTGTGAAGGATACATGCTGTGCTGACAAAAATAGGTCTTAAAAGGCATCATTTTACTGCCTATCTTTTAAAAGTCTTTGTGTCAGGACCACTCATGTGATGCTGTATAATGCCATTTTGGTAGGTTTTGGAACATAACTATAGTGTGCATTTGTGTTGCATAAACAATGTTCCCCACCTAAACAAGTTCAGACTATCTTCTGTGTGAGACGAAGCTCCACACCCCCTGTCTGTTTATTCGTATAAGGATCTTGCGTACACTTTGCTAATCTTATTCTCTTTGAAGTGTTTAGTCTCTGCACGAACAGTTTTGGATGGCAGCTGCTGGAGTAAGTCCAAGTCAGACACAAGCAAAAACCATGATCCGCAGGGAAATGGGTGGAGCAAAGCTGCTAATTAATCCCGAGCACATCCAAACGCTCTGGGTCTAATAAGATGTTGATCAGTGCCAGGCTTTTAAAAGATTCGCCCACAGCTCTTTTCAGCACAAAAGCATTTGGATATTTTAACATAAAGTCGTGGGAAGTCGTGGCCTAATGGTTAGAGAGTCGGACTCCCAATCGAAAGGTTGTGAGTTCGAGTCCCGGGCCGGCAGGAATTGTGGGTGGGGGGAGTGCATGTACAGTTCTCTCTCCACCTTCAATACCACGACTTAGGTGCCCTTGAGCAAGGCATCGAACCCCCAACTGCTCCCCGGGTGCCGCAGCATAAATGGCTGCCCACTGCTCCGGGTGTGTGCTCACAGTGTGTGTGTGTTCACTGCTCTGTGTGTGTGCATTTCGGATGGGTTAAATGCAGAGCACAAATTCTGAGTATGGGTCACCATACTTTGCTGAATGTCACTTCACTTTCACTTTCACTTTTTTCACTTTCATAATTTCTTTCCAGTAGTTTTAGCACGTATATGAAAACATTTGGGCATTGTTTTTTCTTCCAAATCACCTTGCATAAAGGGCTCAATAAGGCCTGTCTTGAGTATTGCATTATTTGATGAATTTATTTGACGATTTGGTGATTTATTTCCTATGCAAAGATGATAGCCAAGCATTACAGTTGCTGTTTGCATTGAAGGAAAGGCCACGACAAATCCACTCAAATCATTGAAAATGGTCTGTTTGGGTGCAAACTAAATTTTTAAACTACAGTACAGACCAAAAGTTTGGACACACCTTCTCATTCAAAGAGTTTTCTTTATTTTCATGACTATGAAAATTGTAGAGTCCCACTGAGAATAAAGAAAACTCTTTGAATGAGAAGGTGTGTCCAAACTTTTGGTCTGTACTAGAGATCGACCGATATGGGTTTTTCTATAGTCAATCATTTACATAAAAGTTTTAGAGCATTTATCAAGTAGAATTTTTCAAGTTTGTTGGAACATAAATGTAAACTTAAATATACATTTAAATAAATACAATTTTAGAAATAAAAATCAGTTAAACTGAAAAATATAAAAAAATAAATATATAAAAAATAAATAACAGTAGTGCTGCAAACACACTAGCAACCAGCAACATTTGTGTTTGGTATAAATGACACAGAACATCTAAAGTGCATTCTAATTTCAAACTTACATCGCAGTCTGTTCATTATTAAAATAAAGTACAGTGAACCAAACATTTAAAAGGTTACATTGGTCAGTTTAAATAGACCGTGGTATACCGGTCCACTCTGCTGTTATGCCAAGGACGTTTTTGCTCATGTGAAGAGGGTGATATTTTCCGTCTAGTTTACAATAAAAAAATAAAAAATATTATAGTTTAACATTCAGATACATTGCGAATATGGAAACATTTGGATATGTGCAGAACGAGACGTGAGCAATAACCTCCAAATACATCTAGTCAAACCCACGCTCGCTCGTCCTCGTATGGATCGGATCATTTTTCGGATCAGCAAAAAAAAAAAAAGGCCAAAACAAATAAACATACGTTTTGTCTTTTTAACATTAAATTATTACATTTAAATATATGAAATCAACTTAAAGTGCACATGGCATAATATCATCTTTTTAACATAATAGCCTGACTTCTCATCTTCCAGTCTGCTGTAATGAAGTGAGCAGTTATCGTCACAGAGCTCTCCGTCCCCCTGGACGTCCACCCTTCTGTCGTGAGCGCAACAGAGGATGCTCGGGATAGTTCATCCACAACTGTTTTCTTCTCCTGTTCATAAAGATCTGGCACAATCTTTTCACTCTAACCTCTTTCCTTCATCATTATATATGACAGGGAATCCAAAATGCGCGGGGCGTTCAAGCTCCTCCGTTCCTCCGCTCGCCATGACCACTGAGTGTGGACTGAACATGCGCAACTTTTTTTTTTTTTTTTTTCATAAATCATGTGCTGAACCGAAGATATTGATCAATGATGATCTGTTGCACCACTACTATAGTGTGTCATTTGAAAACATTGCAGTTGCGTTTTAAAATACAACAATGAGCACCACGAAACCATTTAAAGAGACGCATTCAGCAGTCTTCCTTGACGGGAAACAGTCAGCAAAGTAAAATTATCTCCAACGTATGGTGCGCTCTCTTCATTTTATCAAATGATCATAATCACATCTATTCATTTTACAGTCCTGCTACTAGCATTTTATTCAGACTAAAAGCCCTTTAATTTGGGTGAGAAAGCTTTTTTTCCAAGTGGCTTTTGCAAATAATAATAATAATTTAATAATAAAAATATTGCAGCATTAAGGTTATTAATTGATCGTTAATTTAAACGACGATCGATCATAGAAATTATTGAATATTGACATCCCTAAATACAAATGAGTTGGATGGAAAACTGGTTATTGTCTGCATCAAACCATGCCTCCGAACAAATGTCATTCACCGTTCTGGGCAGCTCCAGGACAGCTGTCTCTCCGAGCACGGTGCTGTCTGTGAGCGGCGGAGTAACGAAGCCCTCAATCACGCTGCAGTGTTTGTAAGAGCTGCCAACTTCTCCACCCCATTTACAGACTTAAATTCTCTGACTACCTTTATCTCCCAGGACTGTTGTTTAATCTTCCAAAAGTTTTGGCTTGGGGTGCTTCACATGATGCAGCAGCAGCACTTTCCACCGGACTTATAACACGGGGCTGCCCGCAGACGTGCCTGACTTTAAATCGGCACTACTAAACACGGATATCGGCCGATGCCGATATATAAAAAAAAAAAAGACAAATATCGGCCCGATATATCGGTCGACCTCTAGTCTGTACTGTATGTCATGACCCTTTTAAGGCCAAGACGGCTTTCACATCATAAACCTCCTTAAAGACATGGGCCGTGTCACGTCAGAGGCATTCAGAGGCATTGTTATTTTTTTGATGCAGTGGTGCTATCTCTAATGGCCTGTCATTCACAGCAGTAACCGATAGCATTTTATAGCTTTTATGATATTTTACAAGGCATTTTTGCTGTGTCAGGATGGCAAATAGTTAATGATTAACTTCAGAGAATGCAATTTGCTCCAAACAATGTGCTATAAATACTTTCCGGCCTGTATTTTCAGTTTCAAATTATATAGTCGGCATGTTTTGTCAAATTGCTTTATTGTTGTGTAATTTGGCATGCTTCTCAAATCATCAGTGAAGAACAGGTTATCCAACAGTCAAGTGGATGTTTATCAAACTTGCCCCCATTGTGCCCCAGTGGAATCTGAAAGGGTGTCGCACATAAACCTAAATATAAGTGCTGCAATGTATCCTTCACCAGCTATGGAAAATACTTTCACGCAGCCCTAAAATAAGCATCAGTAGATTGGTGTTCTTGAGACATGTTGTTCAAGCTTTGGAACGTGTGAACCGTTTTTGACAGCATTGGTCTGTAGGTGGAAGGGTCAGTTACTACTTTCACACTGCCTAAAGACTGCCTTCACAGCTTTACATTATAGATGGAGAGGCCATCATAGATACTTTCATCCTCATGGAGAGTGCAGAACAGGAAAACGAACAAAATTTTGAACCAGAAACAGAATCAAATTTTATAGTTCCGAACAGAATCGAAAAATTTTAATGGTCATTACCGGTTAATAAAGTTATTTCATCATTCCATTTAATATTTTAAATTTTTCCTGTCAACCAATACGGAATTCAAGTAGTAAGGCCTATGCAGATTAGATGTGAACTTATAAATCGCAATGTCAGTGCACTGATGTTGTGGATAATTCTGTTAGTTTATCCGAGGATAGTGCAAAATTGATTCAGCAGATCACACGCACCTGAAGAGCTTCTGTGAACGGATGAAACAGAATAAAACTGTAAAAAGGAATATATAAGTCTATACATTAAATATATTTCACTTAAATCATAGACAGATTAACAACATGAAAGAAAAAATGCGCTGAGTTTCGGTTTATTGTGACATTATCCGACCTCCGGTGTCCACAGAAAACAAGGATTTGTTGTGGAGAGAAGCGAACTTTAGCTATGTTTATAGTCTTTGTAAACATTTAGTTTTACCTGCATTTTAGCTTTGTTTGATTATGGTTAAAGCAAAACTCAAACTATAGTTTGAAATAATATTGATAACTTGATAACTTTTTTAGAAGATAGTTGGCATTTTCTAGTGAAAATTAGAGTTTTGTGTCTTTAGTCTATGTTTATTAAGCCTGGAACACAAGGGGTGTAATGGTAAACATCGTTGTACCAAAAACCTCTGGTTTGGTATGCATATGATAAAAAAAATAATAATATTCAGTTAACAGACACTGTTGTCCAAGGTACTGTTGACCAGGTTGTACGTGTAATATGTTAATTCCCTTGGAATCGAACCTGTGCTGTAATCTACCGGTTGAGCAAAAAAGGAACACAAATTTCAACAGCTATCCCTCTTGTGCGCAATGGAGATTGCTCATTGATTGGCCTTTGTTGGGATTCAAACTATTGGTCGACCGATATGTGTTTTTTGACTGTCGATGCCGATAACTTAGAAAGCAGGGGCCACGATAACCGATATAAAGCAGATATGATTTTTTACATTATTAATATTTAAGAAATTTGAAATCATTTGACAATGGATTAAAAAATAAATGTGTAAAAGAAACATGTTTATACTTTAGATGACGACGACGAACAAGAGAGAGAAAGTGTGAGCACTGTGTGCACTCAGGTGCTGCCGCTCTCAGTGTCATCAAAATAAAAGTCCCGCCTCGGACACATCGGCCAAGCAGAAAAACTTATCGGCTGATGTCGATATTTGAAAAATTATAAATATCGGCCGATATATCGGCCTTGGCAACATATCGGTCGACCACTAATTCAAACCTACAATCTTTTGGTTTCAAGATTAGATCTTCGTTCACTATGGCACACTACAGTTTGAGGACCGTGGTTTACTGTGGCATTGGAGATGTTGGGACCTCCTGGACAGACCTGTGTCAACACATTTAAGTTTTCCCTCTGGATCAAGTCTCCTACTTTTCCCATGCACTCCTATACTGAGCCATCAAAACAAGTGCAGTGTTGACTCGACGTGAACTCTTGGCCTATTTAGTCAGCCATTCATGGAAAGTGTAATAACTCATTTCCACTCGTCTTTTTAAGCGTTACCGCAGGCATCCAGCTACATTTATTGGGTTTCACCCTTCTTTTGACATCCTATCACCTGAGCATGTCGAGCAGCAGGCATAACACGCTAGGAAATTTGATACTTGCTGTGACCGAGCTATCAGAGTACATGCCATGAAGACAACGTCTACATGACTCTGCCATCCTCTGGATCTCTCTTGTTTAATGGGGTTTCTCGTTCTCATATTATCTCATCCAAATTTCATTGGGAATGACAACTGGGTCTTTTCACTGGTTACTGAAGTGGAACCTTCTAATTTTGTTTCCAGTTAATTGATACATTGCTCATCCTTAGACCTCCAGGAAGTGTGAAATGTACTCCATCCAGCTGAGACCAATGTCTGACTGGTCCGGGACTGTTAGCTGAGAGTGTGTTGCTTAAAGGGATTGTTCACCCAAAAATGATAATTCTGTCACCATCAACCTTTCAATGGTAGCAATGAAAAATAAGTAATTTCTCTTATTGAAACTGAAAAAAACGAAAATATTCTCTTTTCATTTACCCTAAAAAATGAAACAAATATTTATTTAAAAATCAACACTTAAAAAAAATAGTTATTTAATTAGTTGCATATAAAATTTATTTAATAAAAATTTATTAATGGGTGTTTTCCATCTTATTAGGATGCAATAAACCAAATGCATGATATATTTTCAAAAGCATTACTTTAACTTTTACATTTTTTTGTTTGTTTTCCCCAGGATACAAAAAACATTTAGGGTTAGTTTTGTTTTTAAAATTGACCGAATCTAAAAGCTGAGACTTCTTTCATGTAAAAAGTGAAAATGTATTCATTTTCGGCCAAATGTTTAGTTAAATGCTCCCTCTAGAATGAATTAGAGGCTAAGTCTCAAAAAATCTATAAAAATTACTTGAATGCTATTTTTAAGAAGGCCAGATGATTGTTCTGTGTGAGAAACCGACCTAAATCTGAGCTGTTAGTGAGCAGAACAGCAAAAGCATTGAGTTTTGAATGACATGTGTGAGTGAATGATGACAGAATTTCAGTTTTTGGCTGAACGATCCGTTTAAGATGACATCTGTAATGGTATTCATGTATTTATGTGTCATTTCGTAAGTCTGTGTTCCCTTAACTGTTAACAGCAGTGCAGTAAGGGGTGAAGACTGTCAGTTGTTTGGACAGTAACAGGGTTATATAAATGTCTAACAGGTGTTTTGAGTTGAAAGGAGGGAGTGCTCTGTCTCTGTCTGTGTGTGTGTATGGAGAGACGATTGGCCCAAAGCACTAGCAACGAGGCTGCGTCAGACAGTCGTGTATTTAAGCAAGGGTCCAGTGTTTCCACTGCAGCACTTCTTTAGCAGTGCCGAGTCCCACACACAGACAGACAGCACATACAGGACTCCACAGAATGAGCGCCGGCAGCCTGTGTTTGCTCTTTGATCTGCTCATCCAGACATTAGCACCACAAAGTGCCCAGTCAGGATAACCATACGCCCAGAACAGCTCATCGACGAGAACCAAACCCAGCAACATGGCTTGTCAAGTCCTTCTCCACAGGTAGTGTTTCAGAGGAGAAAAGCTCTTATCTCTGCATATTCTGTTGAAAAACGCTGCGGATGTTGCGAGAGAGGCTGTCGTTCATGGTGAAACTGGATTGATTTGTTCCCATCCGACTGTCTTGTTCTTTGGTTTTCGGTTAAGGCTGTATGTGACATTCAGATGAGATGGCTCACTGCCTCCGATCGCATGACGGACAGCCCTGCTAACTCACTTAACCCTGTTGATGAGTTGAAATAGGATTATTTAGGTGAAAATGAGAGATGGAGATTCGGCCAGAATTGTGGAATTGATGCATCACTGCATGATACAGCATTTAATTCACAATCAATGAGTGCTGTGTGTGTGTGTGTGTGTGTGTGTGTGTGTGTGTGTGTGTGTGTGTGTGTGTGTGTGTGTGGTGTGTGTGTGTGTGTGTGTGGTGTGTGTGTGTGTGTGTGTGTGTGTGTGTGTGTGTTTTGGCCACTCATGCTGATAAGATAAAGTGCCGAGTCAGAGGAAGTCATCTGTCTGTAATCCTCTTAAAGCCTCAGCTGATCTTATAGTGAAACAACTTATTACTCTTAGCTCTGTCCACTCTTTATTTCTGGCTGCTTGATTATTCACACTTAAGCCCTGTGAAAATATTCACTATTCATATTATTTAATTAAATTCAGTTATGTAAGCTATCAACCAAACTGACTCTGTATCATGCATCTGTAGTTTAGATGCATCTCAGGCCTTAGAGTTCAGGTGAGGTCTTGCAGAAGAAATGAATGGAAGCATGTTACAGAAGGTTCTTTATTAGAGTGCTTCATGCTGAGTAATGCACAGTCACTGTGAACGCATTACTGTAACTGATCTCTGCTACTGTTGTGTGCAAGATACTGAGGAGGTCTTAAACAGGCTCGTTTTGTTCTCTCTTGTGACATCGAACGATGCACTTTTCAATAGCACAAAAAAAACACCCGAAGGCATTTTTCAAAAAGTGCTTCTCTTGTCCAGTTGCCCGAGCAGGCATTTGCTGTCTCTGTGACACTTCCTCTTTTAATAGCACTGTTTTTAAATTAGCAATGCCATTTCAATGTGCTATAAACCTACATCAAGTTAACAGAGATAATGAATGCAATGTGTTGCAAAACATTCAACAAGGTTTTTTTTTTCTTTCTTTTTTTTGTAAAATCGAATGTGGCTTTGTGGCCTCGTTGTACAGAGAAACAGAAGCTTAGTGCTCGTTTAAGAAATTAGTATTATTTAGTAATCATTTTACTTACAATCTTTTCCACTGTAAATAACCTTTTCTGGAATGCAAAGATTTCTTGGATATTAAAGCTTCTTCATGAATTAGAATGAAGCTTAGATTTTTTTTGTCTTGTTTCCAGACAAAATATAAAAATATTCTTAGAATTTAAGCTAGAAAATCATTTTTGGCAGTGTATTAGCTGGTCATTATATCTTATTTGTTGTGAGCGAACACTATAATTAATAATATTATTTATTCTTTTATGGGGGAAAATATAGTGGAAACATGAAGTTGTTGCTTTTTACAAAATACGAATGATGAAAAAAACTGAGAGATTTAACAAAAAAAAAAAAAAGGGAACTGATCTGATTCGGTGGTCGTTTTTTTTAAATAAATGCTCACATCTTAGAAATCAGGAAATCGTTTGATGCTCTGACCTTGTAGACCAGGGGTTTTCAAACTGTGGGTCGCGACCCACTCGTGGGTCACGGAATGGAACAAGGTGGGTCGCACAAAGTCACTTGGCTGCAGCTAATTTTGCGTTTCAATGACACACAGACACTAACACAGTTCAGTCTAGGGCTGCACGAATGTGACGAGTGGGGCGGGGCCTAGTGCCATGGGAACAGAGCTAGGCCGGTGGAGTGATTGGGAAATGAGCAACACTCACCGGTCTCAAGAACCACGGAGGAGATCGGAAAGATACAAAAGAGGAGCGATGACAGTGAAGGACGAGAGAGGACCAGGCCTGGGTTTTATTTTGTGTTTGTTTTTTATTTGTGCACGGCAGTCATCCGAGAGGGGCTGTCGCGCTGTTTTGTGTTTATTTGGTTATTAAAACTTTGTTTGATTGTCCGCCGGTTCCCACCTCTTTCCACGAAGGAGTCATCGAGGCGGTGGGCTGGAGTGAGTTCGCCCCCCCCCCCCCCCCCGGCAACTCACTCCAGCCCACCACATCGAGCACCCTCGGCGGCAGACTCCTTCGCCCTGCTCGATGGCACTGCGGATTCACCCCAGCGGCGAAGGATCTTCGGCAGCGCGCCCCTCCTTCCTCCCTGGCTTCGGCACCAGTGTAAAACATTAAAATCTTCACAATCACAGGAAGAAGGAGGCGGGAACTGGGAACCCACTCATCACAACGATATAGCCCACCAACATTAATAATGAACTGCAATATCCTTAGTGTGATTTTCAAATTGCAATTAAGTCCGTGTGCGTTGCGTGTTTTGAAGGTCTCAGAGCAATGTCATTAAAAGGTTCAATCGGTCTTTTTTTACCTATTTCACAATTATTTTAATCTCCAAACTGTTTTAGATAGTTCTGCTTTGCTTCTTATGCTTTTCTAAAAAAGTGTTGGATTGTGCTCCGTTCTCGCCGACACACACGGAAGGATCATGAATGCAACAAAACACAGCAGCGCAGATCACACTTCACTGGAGTGAGCCTGCTTCACGTTTTTATGGACACTACATATTTTAACGCCAGTAAACAAAAATTAAAACTTGTAAATTTGTAGTGAAATTTTCAGTTGTACTCTAAAATAAAATGGTTATTTTTCTTAAATACTTAATTTCTGTCATAAAAATTTTAAGTAAGATTAGGTTTAAAGTAATTTCACTCGTTGTTTTTTTTTTTTTTTTAATATTTTGGTGGGTCGTGAAATATATTACACTTGTCTAGGTGGGTCGTGGAATGGAAAAGTTTGGGAACCACTGTTGTAGACTAGCACTAGACCATAGTTTCTAGAAAGTGTCAGGATTTTCCTTTTTCGTGGGATGACATGAGTAGTCTTCCTAGCAGCCTAGAGAGCTTAAGGGGTCAAGACATTGCACCATAGACCGCACAGCTGCCTCCAAATGACACGGGACCTCACGCTTGTCCTGTTTCTGTACATGCTCATCTGCGTGTGTTTAAGGCCTTATCTGTTCTTTCCCAGAACCTGACACGGGTGCTAACAAGAAGCAGGCAGCTAGTGTTATGTAAGCAAGCGTTCCTAGCATGTCTGAATCTGTTTATGGAACTGCAAAGTCCCCCTGCTCCCAATTCCTCTCTGATGCCCGCTTCCTGACACTCCTGATGTTTCCTGTGACCTTTACAGGAAATGAAAAACCTTGTTTTTCTACAGTGTACGTGACTCATGAAATGTACACTTAATGAGACGTCTTTTCCCTAGATGGCACCATAGACTGTATAAAAACATGGACGTAGTGTCCGTGACGTCACCCGTAGTCTCCTGAAGTGTGTTTTTGAAGCCTAAAGTGTGTAGAGCGGGCCGTCGCCAGCTTGGCAGCGCGTCACAGCGCGACTCTGCCGGACAATCAAAAATGGGCAAAAAGGCGGGAGCTAGTTGCCGAAGCCACACCCACCTAGCACGACGGCAGTGTCAGCAGCGGCAATCCGCCTGTCACTCAAGTGGCTACACCCTTAATTATGCAGAACTTTAAGTCTTAATATAATTTAAACGGATGAGTTATAAAAAAATTCACCCCCTCACAGTTGTCATGAAGGGCAAAATGAGCTATTTAGACCAAAATCATTTTTTGAACCAGGCTGTAAACATGTTTTTTCCTGCTGTAAAGTTGGGCATTTTAACATGGGGAGTCTATGGAACTGACTCCCTTTTGCAGCCAGCCTCAAGCGGCCAGTCGACGAATTGCAGTTTTAGTCACTTCCTTATTGGCCTCAGAGAGAGAGCGGGAGGTTGGCGCTCGGATGGCACATACAGCGATTATTGCATGAGGATGCAGTCATAGTTAATATAATCATCCTAATGTTTCCTTCCGTTTCCTCTTTTTCCAGTTCGCACATTTCTTCCATCAGCATTCTTCCAGGATCTGCCGCGTAAGTGTCTTCTTTTTTTTAAAAAACAGTGTGTAAATAATTAATACGTTTTATTTTTATAAGTCTCAACTAGAACCATATGGTTTGCTCTGAGTGTTGTTTGTTTGCTAGTGACATGGACAGCATACAAGGCCTTTCTTTAACCAACAGGTCCATTTGATGTTCATCTCTCTGACGTTAATTTGAACCATATGCAATTATCCTCTGGATTAAATTAGATTTGTTGACTCAAACAGCCACAGTATGCAATAAACAGACCTTTTAGGTGGACAGAAGGTGAAATGGAGCTTCACAGATGTGATTATGGTCTTAAAAGCAGATAACTAGGGCATGACATCTTGCCGACAGAGAGACCGTCAGGACTTTGTGACTTAGAATGGAAAGTAAAATTATGCCAAATTGCTACATGTTGCTGACATTCCACTAATTGTTGAATAATGAAAGAAACCCACCAGCAAATAGAGGGTTAAGCTTGTCTGGGTTTTATTTATTTGATATGACACAACTAAGAAAACTAGAGGAACAGCCATTAGACCAGTAAACAACTGAAAATTAAGAATTTAACGCTTTCAGCATCTTTTTATTTGCTTTGAGGAAATAAAATGTCCAAAATTCATGTAGCCTATTTTTAAAAGTGTGACTTCTAGGCGTGAAAGGGTCATGCTAATAAATAAAACCTTAAAAACACATGGGCATTTTATTACAAGAACACATTTTACTAGTTATGCTGAGCTCTGAAATATTTTATTGCATAGAAATTGCAAGTACGAAATAATGACATCTGTATCCTGTCTCTGTACTTATCCTGTAAAACACAAACAACTGGAAGAGGCATGTAGCTTAATCGATTAAAAAGATATGGCTCAAAACAAAATTACATTCAGCTTTTAGTTTTCTTACTAGCGAATGGCTTTTCAGCTGAAACCTCGACTCTCAGCAGTGGTAAGAATATTATCCCATTTTAAAATGGCCTTAGACCAAAAAAAGCATTAAAGTATCTGCAACCGAACAGCAGCTTCAGGCAAATCTAGTGCATCTGGCCATGAAATGCTGCAGCACTTAGGTGCACAGCACAAACAACACCATCCTCCAATGATTTATTGTGCACACCGAGGCAGCGTGACTCAACGAGACTTTTGGCCCAGATGAGCACGTGGAGGTGGTTTAGGAAGGCATGCTGGGGGTCCATTGCTCTTATGACTTCAGCATAGCCAGACCCTCAGTGCAGGACACATTAGAGACATCAAAACACTTCTATTTTTAGACACAAGAATCTGAGGTGCTCAGAATGGAGGGTTATTTGTTAGAACTTTGAGCTTGCACTGAAAACTCCTTGGCTGACCTTATTAAAAAGGTCGAATTGTGATTAATATGGGTACTGTGTGTTCTTGCCTCAATAGGAAGCTTAATATATATATATATAGTTGTTTCAGATGCCTTAAATGTGTTTATTTGCAGTATAATACAGAGGAGCATCTGTGCTGCAGTGGAACAGCACTTGTTGGGCTTACAGACGTCTATTGACAAGGAGCTCAGCTGCTATGAGAGTCAAGTGTTGGACTCCCAGCCCTTCCGGGGGTGAGTTTGACAATACACACAGCACATCTGGTGTTTAGTTGCTTGTAGCTGAAGTTTGAAGGTTAATGTTTGGTGGAAATGTGAATCTGTATGCATTTTCCTCCACAGAAACAGCCCTACTCAGAAGACAGCAGGGCCTGAGGAGCATGAAGATGTCCAGTCTGAATCTGAAGAAGAGACCGAGACTCTCCCGGAGGTTACAGAGGAGAGCCTGCCGTCAGAGAATAGCGAGGTAAGCAATTAAAGGGTTAAACTCATCCTGATTTTACTTATTTGATACGACAGAACTAAGAAAGCCAGAGGAACAGAGATTAGACCAGTAATTCTTAACATAGCTGAAGCTAAATCCAACTTAACATAAGAAAAAATCTATTATATTCACCCCCTCGGCAGCTTTTTGTTTGCTTTCGAGAACCAGAACCCTCACAGCCTAGGAAAACACGAATATATGATATAACCGAATTTTAAAAGTGTCATAGATGTGAAAAAGTCATTCAAATAAATAAAACGTCAAAAAAAAACATTTGTATTTTTTATGAATGCATAGCTCTGGAATTTTTTATTGGATAGAAATTGCAAGTGAGAAAAGAAAATCTGTATCCTAAGTCCTTATACTGTAAAACACAAACGACTAAAAGAGTTATGTATGAATAAAGAGTATTCCTCCCTGAAGAACATTTCTGGAATCCTAAAATGTAATTATTTTAATTCAAATGAAAGAATGCACATAGATTACGTTTTCAAAACAAAACTATGTCATATCATTGTGGACAGTGGAGTCCTAAAGGTAAAGAACCAGTGCATTAGATCATTTCTGGAGTCCTTGAACATGTTTAGTCTCTGTGCTATCAGCAAGGTCTGTAAATCCTCCTCCTCAGCAGAGTTAGAAACAAAGGCCTTGCTGTCAGATAAACAGACCGTCATCTGTTCTCAGCGGACACAAGTGATCTTAACATCATGCCGGAGCGAACGAAACATTTCAGATAAAGCACTTTCCTTAAGTAGCTAATATAGTATGTCTCTTGATTGTGAGGTGTAATGAAGTGACGAGTGTGGCTGAGGTCTTTCTGGGCGACTTCTCTTCTCTTCCCTCCACATGCTCATGCAGAGTTCTTGTGGCCTGGCCACAGTTCAGAAACATATGAACTGGGTCACCTTCTTTTAATAGCCGTCCCTGATTAATGACAGCACCACCTGGTCAAAGCAAACACTCCCTCCCTCAAAGAGCCACCCCATTCCTCAATGTTATCAGCTCCCGAACTTGAGACGCCGTCGTCAGTAAACACACACACAAGGCCTTGATGTGTTTGAGTGTTCAGAACATTTGGCATTGTACATTATCTCCAGTGCAATGCCAAAACGTATTATCTTTTTCACTTGTAAAGCTGTCAGTACAGTCAGTGGTAATTACTCTTCTCTTCCCCGCAGGAACCTCAAGGCTCTCAGCTCAGCAGCCCCGTCATGGAAGAAAGTTCTGGGATGGACCTTGACACGGAGACTCGCATAGATGCTGAGAATCTCAGCACAGAAAGGTTAGATTGGAAGCATTGAGATGCGATCACGATTAAGAGTTTGCACTTTTTTTGGAGGCGAAATCCACTCATTTTAATAGGAATCCATGCATCTGGAATTGTGCCATTCGTAATTCCCTCATGCAGATTTCTCTTTTAATCAGGACGTGTAAACAAATGTCAAATTCCTCCCTCGGAAATCAGACCTGTTATTAATGGTTGTATATGAAAAAAGTGGCAAGAAGAGTGAGATAAATATACAAAATATAAATTACATGAAATATATCGGAACAGATTTTTAATCTCTTTTCAAACTAGATTTGATTAAGTGGTATTTACCAGATGATGAATAGATCACACAGGATTCCCCTTTCTGTCAGACACATTTTATTGGACCGTCCAGCTTCTAATGTATATAGAAAACTCTTTTATGAAGTGAACTCACTTAAAGAGTTGTTTAATAGAATTTTCCAGGATTTTCCAAAAATCTTGTGTAATATCACTTGTTTGTTAGTTTGCTGTTTTTTATTATATTTGTTATACTTGTATTTTTCTTTTGATTATTTTTTCCATTAAAATAGCCTAAGATGCTGAGATGGCATTAAATAAAAATATACTACTACTACGAAAAATCATCTTTAGGCCTCCATGAATGCAAATGCTTCTAGCTACTTTCAATATAACGGTCTTGCATTTAAAAAGTATGCTTTGTAGGGTCATAAACAATTACGGTCACATTGGGACCCTGGACCACAAAACCAGTCTTAAGTGTCAATTTTGGATACTGAGATTTATACATCATATGAAAGCTGAATAAATAAGCTTTCCATTGATGTATGGTTTATAAGGATCTGAAAATATGTGGCTGAGATACAACTATTTGAAAATCTGGAATCTGAGGGTGCAAAAATATCTAAATACTGAGAAAATCACCTTTAAAGTTGTCCAAATTAATTCTTAGCAATGCATATTACTAATCAGAAATTAAGTTTTGATATATTTATAATAGGAAATTTACTAAATATCTTCATGAAAATGATCTTTACTTAATATCCTAATGATTTTTGGCTTAAAAGAAAAATCAATAAATTTGACCCATACAATGTTTTTTTGGATATTGCTACAAATATACCGCAGAGACTTAAGACTGCTTTTGTGCTCCAGAGTCACATTCTATTTCATAAGGTCCAATTCTCATAAACTGACTCAATAAACTAATTTGCTGCTTATTAATAGTTAGTAAGGCATTTGTTATAGTTTATGTATTGAGCAGGATCAGAGATGTAGAATATAGTCATGCAGAATATGTGCTTTATACGTACTAATAAACAGCCAATATGTTAATAATAGGTATGATATTAAGCAACTAGTTAGTAGTGAGAATTGGTCATTATACTTAAGTACTACCACAAATCTTTTATAGTCAGGTTAACTACTGTCATGGTTTAGTGAATACAGTAGCACACACTATTCAATCTGACACCACTGGATAATAGTTTTAGTGGCATGTGCATTTGAACAGTACTTATATTTTAGCCCCTGCGAGAACACAAATGGAGTATGTATAGTGAAACCTCAGGCATTCATCTCACATGTTTCTGGACTGATTTTGAAAGCTTCCAAAAATAACGTTTTACAAGGCACATACAAACCTGTTCTGTTCCTTGAATGGACAGTGATAATAGAAATCCCTAGCTAGAAATCGCTTGTAAACGTTGAATTGTTTTCTTGTTTAACCTTTGTAAGCCTGTTACTCCTTGCACCGGTTAAGCGAGCGTCGTAGATTCAAGAGTCAGTCTGTTAGCTTGTATAGTACGTGTGGGTGTGACTTGTAAAGTTTCAATACCATCCTGCCTGAATGCTCTCTTCTTGTTTTACACCTTTATTTATATACTAAATATAAAGCAAGATGTTTAAAGAGCTCTATAACTGACATGCATGAAGGGAACAGATCACAGAGTAGTTCATAGTCATTTGTTTCCATCTTCACACAGACAGGAGAACTACCCAGACTATGAGCTGATGGACCAGGCTGATGTTATCCCCCATGTGAGTATTTTTGAATAGCACCAGGATTTGGTCTGGTTTACTGTGCTGAAGCATCTAATCAAAGCTCTTCGATGTTTCGCAGGAGCACCTGAATGCTAATAATAATGAGTCCACAGATCCAAACAGCAGCCTTCTGTCTTTGACCGGACGCATTCTCTCAGACAGTGAACAAGAAGGTAGCTATTTCTGTTATTTCTCTGTAAAAGATAAGTTGCACTGTATTAACTGCTGATGTGAACATTAAGAAAATAAACAGTTTATGCAAAAAACATTTTTAGCGTGATTAAAAAAAAAATGAAACATTAACCAGCTGCATAAGCGCAGGGCAGCATCTGTGTCATTATTTGTAAAAGTTCGATTTGGTGCAAATTGTGGTAAAGAAAATGCACCCTTCACTTTTAAGCTCGTGTAAGAGTGATGAGATGTGTTTTGTGTATTCATACACTGGCTGAACTCGAGAGATGAATTTAATAGATTACAGAGATATAAATATGGACAGTAAATGGTTATAATTCATAAACCACCAACATACACCGTTCTGTTTTCTCATTTATGTGTAGATGTATGTGAATCATAAATATGGTTGATGTGGTCTGAGTGAATGCTAGTTATGACTATGTTAGTTATTTGTATTTCTGTCGTAGGTCCACAGCATTATGTATCTGTTTGCGTGCGTGCGTGTGCGTGTGTGTTTGTGTGTGTGTGTGTGTGTGTGTGTGTGTGAGGCTCATAGCTCAATGCACTCTTCTGTGCTATATCTCTCTCTCTCCGCCTCTCTCCGTCAGAATCATGCCCCATCAATGTCCCACCCATTGACTTCACATGTATGCACCTGCAGAGAGAAGGGAGCGGTAAGTCGCATCTCCACAGCCCTCCCCCGAGCTCGTCCATCGCCCACTGCTCCTCTCAAGCTGTTTTCACTCGTTTCAAACCCGAGTTTGGCCCCTTTCCCCCACAGCCACCGTCTCGTTCTGCCTTATTTTGAGTGCAAACAACTGTACTCTTTCAACATCTACCACAGTGTTACACTGTGAATAGACACTAAAGATGTAAAGCTTGCCGTTATTGTTTATCTGCCATAAATGCACCCAGAACAACACTTGTGTGTGATTTCTTCCAGGAAAAGTAGCATCAAGAAGTTCCAAATGGAATCTTTTGGGCCTTTTTTGCATTTTTCCACCTTGATTTGAATGGAAAACGGGTGGAATTTTGCCGAGAAGGGATTTAAATGCAGAAATGCGTCTGTTGAACGGCGTGTTAAATTTATTGTATTAAATAACCAAAAATATTTAATATACAAGCATGACTATGAGGAATGTTGTGAACCAATGTTCTCAAAGCTCTAAAAATCTGCAGAATTTTCTGTGGGTTCGGATTCCACGTAGAAATAAATAATCTTATAGTAGACAAATTATAGTAAGTGTGCTTGTACGAAAGAAGTTTACTTTTTAGGATGGATTGCTTTCATACAAATAACCAGCTCCAGCAATAACTATAACTGTAAAGATTTACAGAGTCTAGCATTCACGCCAACCAAATTCAGTTCTGACGTCAAACGGACTCTTAATGTGAAAACAGTTTGAGTTCTACCCCTGAGACTCTGACTAACCCGTCGGCTCTCCACATGCACCCAGTTGGTCCTGCTGACTCCCACTGTTTACCATCTGCCATCAGCAAATGCATCAGTTTTCTCCTGATCAACCACCATGTCAGATATCTAAGCAGTGCAAATTTGATCAGCTAAGTTTCCTTAGCAGGCCCCAGTCCAGTACATTCTCTGCCCTCTCGGCTCAACGTGACTTCTTCTCTGAGCATAATACCCTGCATCGAGCACTCATTGCTGTCATTGCAGCTCTTTAAATCATTTAGCTGTAGAATGTTTATGTGTGGATGATATTCAACCATGCACTCTTACCAAATAACACAATGCTTGTCTAATTCAACGAAGGAAGTCTGATTGAGTTTTTATGTCCTGTATGGCTCGCTCACTATGTGTCAGAGTAGCTGTGATTTCTGCACACCTGTGTAAACTTTGGGTTTATAGCACAAAGCAACCCAGGCCTGTTGTGATCTTCTAACTCTGTGTGGAAGTGTATGCGATTGAACTGTTGAGTTACGCTGATGATATGGTTTTTTTTTAATGCCAGTGCATGTGTCTGTGTCTTTGTAAGACCCTGTGCCGGTGTTCATGTCATGGCAAGAGGAGACCGAATCAGGAGAGGCCCAGTTGTCTCCGCTGGCAGGCCGCATGATGCCCCTGCCGCTAGAGGACGATACTCAGCCACTTCTGGCCCGACGCTTCCTGGACTTTGGCCACAGTCAGCGGTTCTTGCAGAAGGACCATGATGCTTCATCCTCCACCAAAACTTTGCCCTGTGGGAGGTGAGAAGAGAGACCACAGACACTCACCAATGCTCAGATACACTGACAGCCAAACTTACGCTCGTGTCACGTCTCTCAGGCCTCGCCGTGCTTCCCTCACTTCCAAAGACAGTCTGAAGGGAGACAACGTCTCCCACCAGCTCACCAAGAAACTCCAGAACCTCAAGAAGAAGATCAAGCAGTTTGAGGAACAGTTTGAAAAAGAGAGAAACTATAAGGTTAGGATGATATACATACACTAGTGGTCAAAAGTAATCTCTTCTGCTCACCGAGGCTGCATTTATTCAATCTAAAATACAGCAATGTTGTGAAATATTATTGCAATTTAAAAAAAACTTCATTTTCAGCATCATTACTCCAGTCTTCAGTGTCACATGATCCGAAAATCATCCTAATATGTTAATTTGCTGCATGAGAAACATTAATTATAATTATCAATTGTTAAAAACAGTTGTGTACAATTTTTCTCAGGATTATTTGATGAGTAGAGCAGCATCTAGCTGAAATAGAAAACTTTTGTAACTAAGTCTTTAATGTTTTTTTTGGTCAGTTTAGTTCATCCCAGCTGAATAAATGTATTCATTTCTTTAACCCCCCCCCAAAAGAAAGTTTTTGCTGACCCCAAACTTTTAAACACAATAGTGTATAAACGTACAAAAATTTTTGTTCTATTTTAGATAAATGCTGTGCTTTTGAACTTTCTATTCATCCCAAAAAAAATCTTAGATGTTTCTTGAGCAGCAAATCTGCTTATTAGAATAATTTCTGATTTATGGAGCAATGATACTGAAAATTCAGCTTTGCATCAAAACAATTAATTACATTTAAGCAGAAGATACTTACATTTTAAAATCGTGCTGTTTTAAATCTTCTGATCTGCAGCAAACGCATTAATCATTTCAGAAATGATCGGTTAAATTGATATCTGTGCTTCGTTTGCAGCCGTCTCATGCTGAAAAGGCAGCTGATCCGAAGGTGCTGAAGTGGATGACTGATCTGACCAAAATCCGCAAGCAGCTCAAAGGTGAGAGTGTCTGTGTGGGCCGGAGGAGTGATATGGGTGTGGAGTCTCTGATGTTATTGGGCCGTCTCGGTCCAGGCCTGCTCCCCTGTCCTCTGTGGGAGAAGTGCACCTTACACTGCATGTCTGTAGAGACTCTGGGGCTCTCTCTGTCATGGGACCACCCTCATACTCTACTGAAGAGCCCTCCGCTCACTGTGTTTGGCCTCCCACACTTCCCATCATCCATTTCCATTTGATTCCCCCCATCAGAGGTGCACTGTCGTATAAAGTCTTTCTTTCTCTTTAACTAAATCAACTCGGACGGCCCGCATCGGCAGGACGACAGCAGCACCTCTTACCCAAAGGTTTCCTGAGGCACCAGGCCGTGCTTCAGTCATACAGATGCCACTCGTCCTCTTCCTCCGTCCCGAACACACCCCATTTTACACTGTCACGCCCCCTCAATGCCTCTAGACAGGCGCCCCACTCCTGTAAGTACTCTTAAGCAGCAGTAAGTAGACTTGAGTTTGACACTCCCTGCTCTCCTCTCTCTCTAAATTTCTCTGACCGCGGTCTTGCAGACGCTTTCCCCTTACGGGACGCTCTCAGCCACGTGTCTCATCTTCTGTAATCATCTAAAGTGTATGTTTATGATTACAGACTGTTCTCAGTCGCCGAGACAGTGTTTCCGCTTCTTTGGCCCACTTATAGCGTACTTTGTGAGCTTGTCGGTGCACTACTGATGGACTTTTTCGTAGTTTGTGGTGATGCTGAGTGAGGTCGATCACTGACCTTGTATTTATTTCGGTTAGAGTTAGGACTGCACGATAAATCGCAATCGTGATTAAGCAAAGCAGTGAAGCACAGTTCTGTGATCAGTAGTAAATCTCCATCCAAAGGCCAGAGGGCGCTCTCGCACAGAAACTTCAAATACACCCCGCAGAAGAAATCTAAGAATCCCTGTAGCGGTATCTAAATAGAAGATTTAACGGACTACAACGGTATATGTGACCCTGGACCACAATACCAGTCATATGGGTCAATTATTATACATTATCTGAAAGCTAAATAAAAAATCTTTCCATTAATGTATGGTTTGTTAGGATATAGGACAATATTTACAAGATACAAGCATTTGAAAATCGAGAATTTGAGCGTGCAAAAAAAATCTAAATATCACCTTTAAAGTTGTCTAAATGAATTCTTAGCAATGCATATTACTAATCAAAAAATTAAGTTTTAGTATACATTTACGGTAGGAAACTTACTAAATATCTTCATGGAACATGAGCTTTACTTAATATCCTAATGATTTTTGATCAATAATTTTGAGCCATACAATGTATTTTTGGCTATTGCTACAAATATACCCCAGAGACTTAAGACTGCTTTTGTGCTCCAAGGTCACATATGGTTTATCTGAATTTGTCTTATTAAAATTTGTATTATACTAAAGTATATAAAAATGCAATGCATTTATCACTGCTAAGCCGTAGTTCATTGAGAACATACACAAACGCAAACAATTTCATAATCGCAGGATTATATCATCTGAAAATTTTTTATTTTTTTTTTGTCAGTGAACTACGATTCTGTATAGTAAATGCTTTTCCGCTTGAAAGCATGTGATTGAGATTTACTACTGATTACAGAACCTGCTTTACTGACAAGAATTGTGCAGCCATAGTTAGTGTTGTCAACTCCATCCAAACCTCCTTGCCTCCTAATTCAGTCTTTCTTTTCGTCTCTCATCCAGATGCCAAACACAAGGCTGAGATTGAGCTGACACCACAGACGCGTCCACGCAGTAACACTCTACCCAAGAGCTTTGGATCCACGCTGGATCAGTCGGTTCACGAGGACCCCGTGGAGAGCGAGGCACGGAGTCACCAGCCCACAAGAGAAGAAACGCTGGAGCTCATTCAACACTGCATCCAAACCAAGAGAGCTGAGGACGGCTGGCCAGAGGACGTCAGAGTGAGTTCCAGCTACTTAAACTTTAAAGAGTTCATTCACCCAGAGACTTTCCAGAGAGCTCTCAGATTCCATCAGAAATACCTTAATGTGTGTTCTGAAGATTTGGTTTGAGTAATTAATGACGGAATTTTCATTTGCAATAATGGGTGAACTAATCCTTTTGATCAGCCGATTTGATTCATTTCAAATTCATCTAAAATGTTCTCAGAAAGTAAGATTTGTAACATCTACATTACATGACTTTTGCACAGATTTTAGCCCTGCTTTACAGTCTGGATGAGTCAACGCTAGTTGAGGAAAGTCACAGCTAGTCTTCAGATTTTGGGCTGCCGGTGTTAAAAATTTTTTTTACTGTTTTATAATGAACTCTCTCATGCTCATCAAGGCTGCATTTATTTGTAATATTGTAAAATATTATTGCAATTTAAAATAATAGTTTTCTATTTTAAAATACTTTGAACTGTAATTTGTTCAGGTGATGTAAAGCTGTATTTTCAGCATCATTACTCCAGTCTTCAGTGTCACAAGATCCTTCAAAAACCATTCTAAAATGCTGGTTTATTATTATTATTATTATCAACCTTGGAACCTGTGAATTATTCTAAAAAGATTCTTGATGAGTAAAAAGTTAAAAAGAAAAGCATTTATTCAAATATATTCATGTATATTAAAAAGGAAACATTTTACATTAAAACTATATTTCAAAATACAACTTTTTATTCTGTATTTGTAATCAAATAAATGTGCATAAAAGACTTCTTTAAAAAGCATTAAAAATCCTACTGATCCTTCTTGGATTACTGATCCAGGTTTATTGTGTTCAAAACTACCTAAAATCTGTTATTGTTGTCATAAGTCATTCAGTGCATGTTGCCCAGTTTTTCAGTCAAGCTAGTATTTTAAATCTGTTCGGATATTAAAAGTCATGTAGTTTATCCAGCTGTAACATCTCATTTGCGAATTTAATTTGTTGCTCTTTGCAGAAAATGACCAAGGAGCAGCTTGCAGATGAGAAAACAGTAATGCAGAAGAATCTTCTGTACTATGAGGGACTTCATGGACGCCCAGTAGGTGTCTCTCTCTCTCTCTCTCTCTCTCTCTCTCTCTCTCTCTCTCTCACACACACACACACACACACACACACACACAGACTTTCCCCATGAATGCAGTCCTCTGACAAAAGGGTCTTCTTGCAGGTGACCCGAGAGGAGCGCTTGATCGTGAAACCCTTGTATGACAGATATCGTCTGGTCAAGCAGATGCTCACTCGTGTCAGCATCACCCCTATCACAGTAAGACACCCTGTTCCTCTTATTTAACATCTTCCACATTAGCCTTTTGGATATTTGGTGTTATGAATAATACATAATTATCGTCGTTTGCAATCCGAAACCGACTGTAAAGTTTATAATTAATGCATATCCTAAGAATGATATTGAAATGCGATAGGACTGTGAAATGAAAGCTGACACTGCTGAAATGGGATCTAGTGTTGTTTTAGGATTGTATGGTACACTGGCTAGACATTTAGCACAGAGGAAGCAGAATAACTAGGATCTCCTCTCTTTCGCACAGACTTCTCCCTCCAGCAAACGACGCAATCAGATGCTACAACCCATCATCGAGGGCGAAACTGCCCACTTCTGTGGTGAGATCGAAGAAGAGGAGGAGGAGGAGGGCAGGGGCCAGCAGGAAAACACAGAGATGCAGACAAGCGAGGGTTCGGAAATCATCATGGACCCAGTAGCCCAGCCCACTCAGGAGAACATCCTCAGCTCTGGGAAGCTCAATCTCGATCTGCGCCTGTCCAGTTCTAACGCCTCCTCAATGTAAGTGTGTGGACCAAAAAAGCCAAAGTTATATTACTTTCTTACTAACTATTCCTAGAACAGTATGGAGGTTAAATGGAAATGCGTTTTCATGTGGATTTAAAGGAATAGTTACCCAAATATGAATATGAAAAAGTCAGCATTTAAATCTGCGTTCGTACTGCCACTCTTTTTAGCAGCTCCTTTTCAACTACACAGAATTATTTCATTCATGTTATGACAGAATTACAGGGATGAAAGTTTATAGATCGGATATAAACACTGATGACTATAGTAGCAGTCAAAATAGAGCAATTCATGTATTTCAAGTAATTGGCGCTTCAAATAAAAACTTTTGTCGATTGCATCGTTTTGCCACTAGGTTTCATTCATTCAAGAGATTCATTCAAAAATGCTGATTCATCCAGTAATGAAACAAGTGAAGTATTTATGAGAGTCATTGAATCACTTTTTCATAATTTTAATATTAGAAATTGGTACATTAAATACATTTTATATTATATATTCAAATTAATTAAACACTTTAAAATAGACTGCAGCAATTCATATTTTTCCACACATTATTTTTAGTTCGGAATCATGGGAGAATATGAGTTCTTCATATTCAAGATGAGTTCATCGTAACTGATTTGGAGAAATGTAGCTTTGCATCACTTGCTCATCAATGGATGCTCTGCAGAGAATGGGTGCCGTCAGAATGAGAACAGCTGATCAAACATCACAATAATCCACACATCTCCAGTCCATCAGTTAACATCATGTGAAGAAAAACAACTTCAAACTGTTGTTTCTCCCCATAATACTGCTTTTTATCTGGTGAAAAAGTCATCTGTTCTGAATCTGGAGAGAAATATGCACAGATCAAGCACCGTTTACAAATGAAAACAGTTCAAAACAAATATGTGGGTGGATTTTGATGTGAGAGGATAACAGGGAATGGGTTAATGTGATGTGTTATCAGCTGATTGGACTCTCATTGTGACGGCACCCATTCACTGCAGAGCATGTGATGCAATGCTGAAGAAACAAACTAATAAAAAATATCCGAAAATTTGCGTTCTTGGGTGAACTATTTTTTAAAATCTGAAACAGTGTTGAAGGCCTCAGTCTGGAATTTCCCAGCAGGTCTTGGGTTTACAGTGTAACCTACATTGGCAGAGACCTCGATCTTTACACCTTGATTTATGTGCATGCGTTTCTACGCACGTAGTCCCGCGGTTTATCAGGTCGGAGCAGCAATCGGCTCATGCTCTCATCATATGAGGTCTATTAATAGAGCTTGGCAGAGACCTGGAAATCTGCAGGAGTCTTGAGCTGGATCAAGCTGTAATCCGGTATGAAGGAAAACAACTGCTCAAGCTGCCAGATCGAAGTCTAGTGTACTGTATTGGGTGCCGCCGAGATCCATGTCATCTTGATTCTAACCTTTACCGACCCGAGTTGACCTCAGAGCCGCTCAAAGGTCGCAGTGTTTTGAGTACACAGTTTTCTGTTGCTGTAGCCTCCTGAGAGTTACAGCTCTATGTATGGAAACCAGCAGTTTAACTCCACCGGTATCCCACAGGCCCGAGCTCCTGGAGCAGCTGTGGAAGGCCAGAGCAGAGAAGAAGAAACTGAGGAGGAGCATCAGAGAGTTTGAAGAAGAGTTCTACCAACAGAATGGCAGGTATGACCCAGGAACACACAGGACATGTTTTGAGATCAAACGCACCAGACGGGAGTCAGCGCTGGACCATAAACCAGCAGAAATGCATGATGTTTTCAAGCAAGGAATAAAGCGTTTTGGAAAGAAATTAATACTTTTATTCAGCAAGGATGTGTTAAATTGGTAAAATGTGATAGTGAAGATTTGTATTGTTAGAAAATGTTTCTATTTTGAATAAATGCTGTTCTTTTTAACCTTTTCTCATCAGAAAATCCTGAAAAAATCACAAAATATTAATCAGCACAACTGTTCCCAGCACTGATAATAACTAGTAGCAAATAGTATTAAGGAATGAATACCTTTATTCAGTACTTTTATTAAAATTGGTTAAAAGAGGCAATACTACACATTTATAATGTTACAATGATTCATATTTTAAGAACTTTGTTCATTAAAAAAAACGATCAGTTTCCACGAGAATATGTAACAAATCAGCATATTAGAATGATTTCTGAAGGATCTTATTGACAATATTACTGTTTTTACTGTGTCACTTTGGACCAGTATTTGTAAAATATTCTGATATTTTTTGTTTTGACTTGAAACAAATCACAGCAGCATTGTAAACCGGAAAGCGGATGTCTGGTTGTTGCATGTTTTATGTTTCTAACAGGTTGTTGATAAGTCATCAGACACTGCGTGATAAGAGCCTCCTCAGACACTGTATCAGCTGCTACTGTAAACACCTGAGCTTCCGCCAGATTCGGTTCAGTTCATTGTTACACAACTGACATCGATCTACTGAGGAACAAGCGTTTACTTGACTCTTGTTGCATGAAACGCTGTGTAATGCAAAGAAATTCACCTGACGCCAACCTGTTAAATCCCACATTTGTCCCATGTATGAAAATTTCCAAACGATGTGTCATTAGTAACCCTTTGATATAATCAATAATTATTATTTTTACATTTTTTGGAAAGGTGTGTGGACATTTGTTTTATGTCCGGTCACAATTTTGACCAGTGGGATAATGTGCGTAATATATATATATATATATATATATATATATATATATATATATTATGTTGAAATAACATTTCTGTCACAAAAATGTCATAAAAAATGGTTCGATATCCTAGCCCAGCTAAATGTTTGATCACATTCTAGTATTACTATTATGCATTAAAAAAAATCTTATGCAACAACTGATAGGAACACTGAGATAAAAGCTGCATTTCAAAATTGTTACTTTTTAGTAAAATATAGCATCAAATTTTTATATTAATGCTTTGAATATAACAAGATCATTATTGTACATTTTTTATAACATTTGTATTTTTTTATGTAGTGCATTGCAAAAAAAAAATTGTCATTTTCACTAGCAACTGCAATTGGATTTATATTGTTTACCTAAGTTCACTGTTATCCCATCAACATGTTTACTCATTCTGTGAGCACACACAACAAAACTCAATATATGTGAATGCACATATTAATACTAGACACCCTAAAGATCATGTGTAGCAAAGATCTGTGTCATGTCTATTAAGACACTTTACTGGCCTTTAGTTTTGAAACTTTGATGCAGCCTTCATCTTCTCAAGATTCAAACAGGAAGTAAGCTGCTCTGGTCATGTGACAATTTCCACTAATCATGTGAAACTGCAAAAATTTAATTGAGACCTTTCCATATTTGCAGGAAGTGCACTAAAACATTGGATGAAAAAAGCTCTGTACACGCTTTATCTTCTTCATATCAGCATATATGTTTTTCTTCCCCCCACAGGAATGCTCAGAAGGAAGACCGCGTGCCTATGATGGACGAATACAAAGAGTACAAGCGCATTAAAGCCAAACTGCGGCTTCTGGAGGTCCTCATCAGTAAGCAGGATTCATCCAAGTCCATCTAAAGCATCAGACATGGCCTGCAGCATCAACATCCACCGCCGTCCCTCCTCACTCAACCACTGGAGAAGAAGAAGAAAAGCCTGTACTCCATCATCCAAAAATTCACCTTGAGTTTGATATTCAGACTTCTGTCTGTCTTTTCCACATTGACAAGCTTTCTCATACTGAGAATCACGCTGCATTGAGTATCACATCAGTTCTACATGTGTGTATATATATATATATATATATATATATATATGGACATCAAGCACTAAACTCTTCCTCTGACCACACAGATGGTCATCTTATTTCAACATCCTCATCATACTCCTCCTCTCACTTGATTCATAGTGGTCTGTGGGTTCTGTGTATGTATACTTGTACAGATCTATACTATTCTATATGTAGACTCAAATATTTCAATGTTGTTCTTGATTGAGACGCATCAGTGAATTATCCAGAGCATGTTTTCAGTTACAAATCAGAGGACTCTTGTATCAAGCTGGTGCTCTTTTTGTGTTTTGTAATGAGGACTGATAAAAGCACGAACTCTTTCTGATTCTTATGTAAATATCATCGGTGATATTGCGTCTGACTAACGGATGTTGTGACGAAAGTGAAGATAAATGCCAAACTGAGATGTTACATCGCAGTGGTACACAGTAGATCATTTCTGATGCTGTAGTTAGTAAGCGTAGATGGAGCTTGTTTGGGTTTTAAATGTGTCCTCATTGGTTTTTCTCACCTCTAGACTCTTGGTTTGCCAGTGTGCACGTATTCAACATTCAACTTCAGTCCGAAAGCATCCGCTCGTGACCAGTAATGCTATTAGTTGGAAGAACATGATGATTAGATGACCCTGACTCCTGATGTGTGATGCTGTCATAATCATGTCATGTGACTTCTGGAGGTTTTCTGCACTTTGCAGCATATCATCTGATCTGTCACAGTCTCTTTTCTCATATCGTAACAGTTTCGGCTTTAAGGTGCTGCGGGCGTTGAGCTCGACTGATAATAAAGTCTTATCGAAGAAAGGATGAGAGGAACTACTGGTCAAGTTTTTCCACAGAAGGGATGTGTTCGTGACAGATGAAGGAGGTGATGGAGGTTATTTGCACAGCATTCTGGGAATGCGGTATGTTTTGTTTGTTCCAGCTGTTTCTCGTTTATTCAAGCACTTCTTGCACGCGAAGGCTGCGAGTGTGGCTTGTTATCGGACGTGTTCTGGCCCATCTATCACTTTTTTTATGACCATTATTTTGTACTCCGTTTTTTAATCATCTCACTTTCCGCAGTTCATCTTAACGTTGTGGTTTCCTCTGTATTAGTGAAGCACCTGCTTTGTCCTGTTTTGTATAAGCTTGTCAGTAGTAGGTTTGCATGGCTAAAATTTGTATTTCTATTTTTGTGCCATGAAAATGAAGCAATAAATTAGCACCGGGGCCAGTATCAGTGGAATGAGAGCCCTCCTGTATCCAGTATGTGCATTTTCATTAAACAGCTTGTGAGTATTATTACCTGTTGTGTTCATTCCTATAGGAGTGCTCCAAAATCAACAAAAACATATACAACATAAAACACCACAGAAGAAGTCTATAAAAAGAGTCATGGGTTGTGACTAGAAGGGATACAGCTATGGCTGGGAGCTAACCATAAATTAACTATTAGATTGTGTTTTATTAAACCTACCCCTTATAATGATGCAAAAATAGTTTTAATCACACTGTGCAACCATAATTATTATTCTATATTGATGTGTGCATGCCCAGTATCCCTTCTTGCCTTAACCACTATCAATACTGCAAATGTATGATGCACGGCTCACACAGAAGTCACTTTCAGAGCAAGATCAATGCATTGGGAAATCTTTTGTCCTCACAAAATTCCTGATAGTTGGTTGCGTCTGTGAAAAGATGCAGTGGTAAATGTTGCTTAATTTTGCAAACTGGTGTTTATTTTTGTATTATTTTCAAAGGTGCTATATATTTTTTATTTTATTTTGCTGGACTAAAGCATACAAATACCCTTTATTTAGGAAACATATTAATTCCACATACTTGTTTCTCTGAAAACAATGCAACAGACAGTTATTCTACTTCTCGTCCCATATCGGAATGTCTGTTTTTGTTTTGGTCTGTGTGACTCCGCCCACTTCTAATTTATCCAACAGTATTTCCACACCCTGGGTTGCAAGCACAACTTATTTCATTCAAGGAAACCTAACAAAATATTTTTCATAAACATTTGTGTTATAGTGGTTGAAAGTCTCTTTGACATCCTGATAGCAGTCAAATGTTATTAAAATCTGTGGAAGCCTCAGGACCATAAAATGTTTGTCCAATCATTACAATGCATCCGAATGCAATAATAGGATGTCTTACCTGCCTCCTTTTTTTTCTTTTTTTGCATCATAAAAATACATCGTACAAGGAGCCTTGTGTATTAATTTTGAGTTCAACTATGTGCTTTTTTATTTCTTAAACAAGGGTAGTTGCTGACTTGAATTTTATAACTCACCAAGGACCACGCTTTGAGCTAAAAAAAAAAAAAATACTACTTGAGGGTGAGTAAATTAACAACTTATCTTCATTTTTGGGTGAACCTTTTAACTGCCACCGGTGTCGCTAAAAACATCATAACTATCCAACTTTTTCCTCAACACGGAAGTAAGCCTATTGGTGAGACTTCCGTTTCACTAGCCGCTACAGGAAAATAACGAGGAGAATAACAACGTGCAGTAAACAGTAAAACCGTTTTCAGTACAAACCAGTATGTTCTTAATTAAGATAACAGATTAAAATAATATGATAGTACACATCAATTGTCAATATCAAGCAGCAAAACTTAACTGTTTTGTACAGCTAAAAATAGCTGGACGCAAATGAGACCGGAAACTTTACCCATATAATTTACAAATAGCAGCACCCATTTTTACATCAGGAAAAAGGTGGATAACTGTTTTTGCATATATTGTATTATTATTATTATTTAGCCTAATAATTCATGGTTATTTTTTATATTAGTTTATTAATTTTCCCCCTTCATTTCGATCTCTTTTACGTTCTGAACTACTGTAAATGCTCGACATGATTATGAAAATTGTGCTGACTGGAATGCAGTTTAAATTTAATATATTTCATTTTATTTCGGCTAATTAATAGACCATAATTATAAATATTATAATGTTACGTTGAGGAGTTAATCATTCAGGTAGTTGTAAATGAAAACACAACACGCTCATTTATCTTCACACATGTACATAAATACAATCATAAAGTCAAAACTTTAATTGTCAGGGTATTTGCTTTATATTGTCAGTTTATTTGCAAAATATATGCTAGCATAAGGAAAAGCCATACTCAAATTGAAAGGGAAAATAAGCATATATAACAATAAATATAAAAAATATAGGCCTAATAAGTTAATGTAATTTAATAAATTAAACGTTTAACGTTAAAAAAAAATTTTACTTTTACATTTTGATAATCCCGGCTTGCTATGGTCATGGTTTGTTTATGTATTAAACTCATAATAAGGATATAAGGATGTTGTTACCTCGATAAATTGATCTAGTGGTCATGACATAATATGAAGTGACCACAAATTAATATCTCGTGACCACGAGTTATGTTATTATGACCGTTTCACCTTCCGGGCACCGTACTATCAGACTTCAATACTGCACACACTTAAGTACATACACTAGACTGGACTGAGTACATAACTAAGCAAACATAACTAAGTGCATAATAGTGTAAAGTATGTCATAATGAAACACATGTCTGGCTCATTCACAGAATAAATCATCTAAATATACTGTACATGCTTAAAATCTGCTTGGTCAAAATTTGACGTTAATGCAAATTTAATGCAAATCTGTAATAAGATCATATTCCCTTTCATCTTGGCAATGCATGACTGACTGCTGCCCTCCAGTGACAGCTCATAGACTTGACAGTCACAACACAGCAGTCGAATTCTCTTAATACTTTAGAAATACATAAATACCTTGTTCACAAACCACAGTCGTGCATAATCCACGGATGAATGTAATAGTTACACAGTTGTGGATCATGAAGTGTGAAGACATCGAATGTAGTGACAGCAGTTACTCCAGGCGACTAAAACAATCCTTTACTGCATAGTATTACTTTTAGATCAGTATATATCCAAATTAAAAAGAAACTAGGTCATTGTGAGAATGAAAATATGTGATAACTGAGCTGGTAATGTTGGCAGTGTTTTGTTAATTCGTTTTCATGTCACAATGATCAGTATTGTAAACAGGAACACTCTACAGTCAAGCTTTATGACCCAATAATGAAAAAAAGAACCTTAATAACCTTAAATAAAACATTCTTCCAAAGTACAGTTCTGTTGAACCGCTGATGCAAATGACCCAGTCAGAAAACAACAGGATAAATAGTATACTTGACATGAGCCTGTGCTATCTTGGGATTTACCCAGGATTTGAACAGTGCAATTTGACCAAAAAGACACCAAGCCGGTGCTGCATCTAGAGAGAGATATCATGACCAAAGAAAGACTCTGTGTGTCCAACATGGACGATTGCACACCAAACTGCATCATAACAAACAGCATTATCCATTTGAATTAGGAGTTACATTTAGCACATTAACTGGAGACTTTTTTATATAAATCTTACTAATCCCAAACTTTTGAATGAATACATCCTGAAATTTTTTTTTAAAGGTATACCTGTGCTGCCGTCAAAGCCCCCCACAGCGTACAGCAGGTCCCCCAGCACAGCGGTGCTCTTGCATGCTGGGAACAAAGCTCCACTGGTCCTTCAGCCCATCATACACATTCACCGTCTACACATGCAGGGAGCCGTTAAATCCCCCCCACCGCGTACACATATACACTTACACATATACACCACACCAACATGACACCAACGGATCAAAATTCAGTCTGCGATTGTCATTCGTATCTTTCAGCGAGCCACGGTTCTGTGATCAGCAGTAAATCTCTCTTGTGTCAGTCATAACCTTTGCTTTAGCACTAAAACCAGATCCTGAATCGGTGAAAAGTAAGATGTACTTAAGAGGACTCCCAAGTAATTGATCCTAAAACGGCTGTGTAGTATGACCCTCGGGATGCCCCGTACCTGGGGCTGTAGAAATGTATCTGTGGGTAGTCATGGAAACAGTTCAGTAAATATGCCAGCAGGCTAAAGACATGCCGTTGTCTGTGTTCATTCATTTATGTACAAATTACGACATGGTGTCAGAAGTGTTTAATGTTAAAACCAACTCAGCCTTCGACATGAAAGTATAGTCGACAGTATAAGAGACTTTTCAAGGAAATCACCGCTATTTGGAGTTAAATCAACCCGCCAGCTCAAGTAACGTTAAGATGTCCAGAGAAGAGAGAGAACGCGCGGGACCATCCTCTGCAGCTTACACCGCTGGAGATGCATTTCGCATTAGCCCTCCGGAGAAGTTTGACTGCAGAGACATCCAAAATTGGCCCAAATGGATTAGACGTTTCGAAAGGTACAGAGTAGCGTCGGGTTTGGATAAAAAGGATGAGGCATTCCAGGTGAACACATTGATATATTCCATGGGAGATGAAGCAGAGGACATCTTACATGCGTCGGCGATAGAAGAAATAGACAAGGTAATCTACGAGAAAGTAAAAGACTGTTTTGATAAACATTTCATTGGAGAACACAACGTCATTTTCGAGAGGGCCAGGTTTAACATGCGAAAACAAGAGCCGGGGGAAACGGCTGAATGCTTTGTTACTGCAGTTCACAAATTGGCGGAATACTGCAAGTTCGGGACTCTCAAAGATGAACTGATACGTGATCGCATAGTAGTGGGCATAAGAGACATTAGACTTTCCGAAAAGCTACAGTTAGATTCAAATCTGACTCTGTCTAAAGCTACGAACTTAGTAAGACAAAGTGAAACTGTAAAACAGCAGCAAGTGGTGCTGCGCGGCGCGGGAAATCACGCACACACCGGGCCCAGTGATGAAATGCACGCGCTTTCGCCGGCTCGAAGGAAAGAGTGGAATTCCGAACGAAAAACAAAATACAATGCTACTGGAACATCAGGGATGTGCCATAAATGTGGGAGAGTGCCATTTCATAGCTGGAAGGATTGCCCGGCCAAGGAGGCTGAATGCAGGAAATGTCACAGAAGAGGACACTTTGCTGCTGTCTGCAAATCCAAGCAGCCTGTGCATGAGATGGCAGATGAGGAGGAGCAACTCTACCAGGACAGTCTTTTCCTGGGTGAGGTGAAGGCAGATGGTGCTGGTTGGTACTCAGACATCAAAATAAATGGGGAAGTTGTTTCTTTTAAATTAGACACAGGAGCAGCAGTGACCGCAATACCCACAAAATTATATAAGTGTAGTAGAGATGGTCCTCTAATGCACACCTCAAAACGACTGTATGGCCCAAATAACAAGATACTGCCTGTGGTAGGACAGATACAGAGTAGACTAGAAAGTAAAGCTAAAAAGGCCACTCAGTCTGTATTTGTCATTGATAACCTAGCCAGGCCACTGCTGGGCTTACCAGCACTTACAGAACTGCACCTCATTGAGCGATTGGATGCAGTTGACGAACAGGGTGAGAACGCAGATTCAGGGGAGGTCTTCAAAAAGAGGTTTCCAAAGGTGTTCAGTGGATTAGGGAGACTTGAAGGTGATTACCAAATCCGCCTGAATGAGGACGCCATCCCTTATGCTCTGACCACTCCTCGCCGCGTACCAATCCCCTTAACTGACAAAGTCAAAGAAGAGCTGCAAAGGATGGAGGAGATGGGGGTCATCTCAAAGATAGAGAAACCCACTGATTGGTGTGCAGGAATAGTAGTGGTCCCAAAATCCAATGGTAAAATAAGAATCTGCGTCGACCTGACCAAACTCAATGAGGGAGTGTGCAGAGAAAGACACATATTACCCTCAGTGGACCAATCATTAGCTCAGCTGAATGGCGCACTGGTGTTCACAAAACTGGATGCACGTTGTGGGTTTTGGCAGATACCCTTAGCACAGGAGAGCAGGGAGCTCACAACATTTATCACCCCCTTTGGCCGATTTTGTTTTAATGTTCTGCCTTTCGGAATTAACTCAGGGCCAGAACACTTCCAGAGACGCATGTCCCAGCTCTTAGAGGGGCTAAGTGGAGTGATATGCCATGCAGATGATATCCTCATATGTGGAGAGAATAGGGCCCAACACGATGAACGTCTCACAGCTGTTTTGACACGTCTCCAGGAGGCGGGTCTAACACTAAATGAAAAGTGCACCTTTGCACAGCCCGAAGTCCTGTTTGTGGGGCATAAAATCAGGGCGGGAGCCATTGAACCTGACCCCGGGAAAATCAAAGCTATCACCAATATGCCCATCCCACAGAATACAGCAGATGTTAGGCGTTTTTTGGGGATGGTTACATACATAGCAAAGTTTATCCCTCAGTTTGCAGATACCACCAAACCACTCAGAGATTTGCTGTCGAAGAACAATGAGTGGTCTTGGGGCCACATGCAACAGACATCATTCGAAAACCTCAAAAAGGAGCTGGCATCACAGAGAGTGTTGGCTCAGTACAGACCACAAGCAAAAACAAAAGTGTCTGCAGACGCATCATCCTTTGGCCTGGGGGCTGTCCTTATGCAGAGACAAGATAACATGGAGTGGCGCCCGATCGCTTATATCTCTCGAAGCCTTTCTGAAACGGAGCAACGTTATGCCCAGGTTGAAAAGGAGGCATTGGCCGTCACCTGGGCATGTGAAAGGTTAAGTTCATACCTCATAGGCCTACCATTCACGATAGAGACAGACCATAAACCACTACTGGCCTTGTTGGGGACAAAAGCGCTGGATGACTTACCTCCCAGAGTTCAGCGATTCCGTCTCAGACTGCTGAGGTTCACGTACAAGATAATTTACGTGCCAGGGAAGGCTCTCATCACAGCAGATGCACTCTCCAGGGCCCCGGTGAGACGGCCACTGACTGAAGAAGAGGCACAACTGGAAGGGGAAGTGCAGGTCTTCATTAATATGATACGCGAAACCTTACCTGCATCCCAGTCTAAACTTCAACAGATAGCTGAGCACCAACAGCGGGATTCTATCTGTAGCCAGCTGAGGTCACAGTGTAAGAGAGGGTGGCCACGGCAAGAAGAGCTGTCCCAGCAACTGAAACCCTATTGGGTACACCACAGTGAGCTACACATGAATGGTGACCTTCTGATGAAAGGGCAACGGATTGTTATACCAGAGACATTACAGAAGGAAATGCTGGCCAGACTACATGAGGGACATATGGGGACAACCAAATGCAGGCTGAGGGCCCATCAGTCAGTGTGGTGGCTGGGACTGGGTGCTCAGATCACAAGAATGGTGGCCCAATGTGAGGTGTGTGCTAAAAACCAAACACTTCACCCAGAACCAATGATACCCTCAGAGCTGCCACAGCGGCCCTGGCTAAAAGTTGGAGCTGATATGTTTTATTGGGAAAATGACTCTTACTTATTGTTGGTAGATTACTATTCTCGATACATTGAAGTAATTAAAACCCCAATAACCACATCAGCAGGAGTTATCAATGGCTTTAAATCAATTTTTGCTAGACATGGGGTTCCTGAAGTACTAATAACTGACAATGGCCCTCAGTTTTCTTCGGGCACTTTCTCAACATTTGCCATGGACTATGATTTCAGACATGTGACCAGCAGCCCATACTTTGCACAGAGCAATGGAGAGGCAGAGAGGGCGGTGAAGACTGTCAAGGGCCTAATGAAGAAAAATGCTGCTGACCCATACAGGGCTCTGTTGGCCTACAGAGTCACACCGCTGCATCACGGACCATCGCCAGCAGAACTCCTGATGGGCAGGAGACTGCGCTCACCGTTGCCAGTCTCACCTGTTCAACTCAAACCTAAATGGCCAAACAAGAAGGCCTTTGCAGACAAGGACAAACAACTGAAACACACACAGACAGTTGACTTTAATCACAGACACAAAGCTACTGTGAGACCAGAGCTAAAAGCAGGTCAGCGAGTCTGGATCACAAATACAAAAGAATCGGCCACAGTGATAAAAAAAGCAGACACTCCCCGCTCATATGTAGTGGAAACGGACTCAGAAGAGGTGAGGAGAAACAAAGCACACCTCAGACCCCTCCCAGAGATACAAGCCCCACCAGCGGTGGAGGATGCGGAACAGGCAGCAGGGCCAGAAGAAGGGGAAGGGGAGGGGGGGAGGATACAGAGGGCCCACCCAAGGAGAGAGGTGAAAGCCCCAGAGTGGCTTAAAGACTTTGTAACATAGTATTCAGCACCTAGAATTAAGCATAATAGACAGTGTTATGTTTATGTTTAATCTGTCGGATATCTTTGGTTCAAGTTTAATAGTTCCAACAGACTAGGTGACCTACAGTTAAGGCAGTTCGGCCAGTGTGAACATTTATTTAAGGTTTTATCCTATTTTGGGAGAAAGGGAGATGTAGTATGACCCTCGGGATGCCCCGTACCTGGGGCTGTAGAAATGTATCTGTGGGTAGTCATGGAAACAGTTCAGTAAATATGCCAGCAGGCTAAAGACATGCCGTTGTCTGTGTTCATTCATTTATGTACAAATTACGACAGGCTGTTGCTGGCAAACTGACTCGTAAATAAACGTAAATATTTCACAATGATTTCCCTTTAATTTAATTGTCCTTTTTATCATGCACAAGTTGGGCAAGAAGTAACAGCTGTCAATTATTTATAATAACTGTCACAATTATTTAGAACCAAGAGAAAACATTACCGTCTACAGCCGCGAGAGGGCGCTCTATGCTGCTCAGTGTAGACTACAGGAGCACTGAGCAGCATAGATCGCCATCTCGTGGCTGGAGACGGTAATGTTTTCTCTTGGTTAATTTCTCTCGGTTCATGTCAAATTAATTTTGATAAATAAGTCGCACCTGACTATAAGTCGCAGGACCAGCCAAACTATGAAAAAAAGTGCGACTTATAGTCCAGAAAATACGGTACACAATGTCTTACAATCAGCCATGATTGCTCTAGCAGTCTTAATTAAAAGGCTGGAAGTCATTTCACTCTTCATCCATATTTTTTTGCTATTTTTAACATGGAAGCGTGTTGCACTTTTCCTCATTCCCAGTTATACAGGTAAGCAGTCTAGATACATACAGTGTTAAACAGAGCATCCTCAAGCTAACTTGTGAGTTAAAGTTTGAATCAGACTTGGTGAATCACTCAGAAAACTAGTGATAATAAAGGACTAGTAAGTACACCCAAACTTGACTAGTACTGTAAGTTTGTGTAATATAGCGAATATATTAATACCTCTAGTCTGCAGGTAAAAGATGGTACTTCATCGCCTCGATGAAGAAGTTATTACAAGTGTTGTTTTTTTTATTAAGGGCTCCTCCTCAAAAAAAAAACGAATCTCTTCATATAAACAAACTAAGACTTTGTCTGTGCTCCTTTCATTTAAAACTAGAGGCAACCTCTGCACTTTAAAGAGATAGTTCTCCCAAAAATAAAAATCCTTTCGTTAATTACTCATTCCGAACCCGACATGGTTACCACAAAGCAGCGCTGCACTTATGAAACGAAAATAGCATCTAATGCTGCATCCCAATGCCCTTTAAAGTATACTTTTGAGTCTGTAGCAGAATAGTAGGTAATCTTTTGGACATAACTGCGTCTTTAATGGACATTCTGTTGCTTAGTTATGTGTATATCCTGTCACCATTTAAACTGCGATATCATCAATTGTCTTTTCAAAGACTATTTCGTTTAATTTCCTACCGTATTTGAAAGAAATGAAGAGACACGTTGCCAGTCTCGGCTCAATCATGCAGAGAACTCTCTTTTTATGTTTGTATAATGCATTTAAGAGTTAAATACCAAACGTATCATTTTTAAAGTTCACAGTGGTGCTGCAGATGAATTATACTACGGATAACATTAAATAAATACTTTTCCAACAGGTTAGATATTGACTATTTATCACTCAAACCTCTTCTCTACCTGTCCATCAGTCTCACATATCCGCCATGTTTGTAGTTTTTAACACTTTTTATGCATGTTTGTAGTTCTAATCGAATCCTCGTCCACAGCAATCGCGAGTAAATTTTCTGTGCAGGACTGTGATATGAAGAGTTTACAAAGTAACACATCTGTAGCATTAGTGTGTATAAACATAGACATCTATTGGTACAATGTGTCACATGTCTAAATATGCATTATCATTTTTAAAGGCCTCTGTTTTCACAGTCCACACTACAATGTTTTCAAGTTTATTCGCTTTCAAGAGCATTTTTAAAAAGCTAAGTCTTAGTGGGGATGGAAAGCTAAAATGGAGAGACAAAGATGCGTTTTCATACCAAAATGTATTAGTGTGGACAAAGCCTAAACTTTTCTGAAAACAGTCAAGAGATACATTCATATAAACCCAAGCGTATCACGATTCCTTTAACATCTCAACCAACTTGAATAGTCACATTTGTATCTATTTGGGGATGCATCATTACATCGAGAGAGCTCTCTTTGAAATTGTGCGCCGTCATACCTGAACCAGCTTATCTCTGGATAGCAGGGGCAGTCGAACATGTTGCATGAGCATGTGCTCCAGACGTGCCTCTTTATCTTGCTTTATCCAGGCGATCATGGCTTCAAACACCTGGGGGTGTTACAGACGAGAACAAAGTCTATTATATATATTGCATGAATGCAGCTCACATCCACAGCAGACCAGGCAACTATCCTCTACTGTCTGTGTGTCACTGCTCAGATGACACTGAAGCATCTGACGGATGACATCTGCCATCAAGTGTATGTGTGAGCGCAGACTGGAGACAGCAAGCAAGCAGACAGCAGCTAATGCAGTTAGACAGACAGATGGCCACATGTAAAAACCAACCATCAACCGTCTGCAGTCTACAAATCCCGCAAAGCTGAGCTGAAAACAGGCTCGGTGATGTGATGAGAAACCGAGAAGCGTAATGTTTTTTTCCTGTGATCAAAGCTGTATTTTCAGCATCATTACTTCAGTCTTCAGTGTCACATGATCTTCAGAAATCAGTCTAAGATGCTGATTTGCTGTTTCTAGAAACATTTCTGATTATTATCAGTGTTTAAAACAGTTGTGCTGCTTAACCTTTTTTTTTTTTTTTTTGCATTCTTGATTAATACAAATATACATTTCTTCAACAACAACAACAACAAACAAAAAAACAACAAACCTTTGACAGCGGTGTACAAACTAGTTAGAGACAGCTCTGTCTATAATTTTTATCTCTTTTATCAGTGATGATTTTAGTAAGGAAACTAAAATGAATGATATTTCACTTAAAATATTATTATTGCTCATCGTTTTAAATAAAACATTACTTTAAGAGCTATTGTCACCACCTCAACTGTTATACCAAATTAATTTTATGAATTAATTTTATAATGATGAATTAGGAACATAAATGAATATGTTCTGGGAAGTCGTGGCCTAATGGTTAGAGAGTCGGACTCCCAATCGAAGGGTTGTGAGTTCGAGTCCCAGGTCCGGCAGGAATTGTGGGTGGGGGGAGTGCATGTACAGTTCTCTCTCCACCTTCAATACCACGACTTAGGTGCCCTTGAGCAAGGCATCGAACCCCCAACTGCTCCCCGGGCGCTGCAGCATAAATGGCTGCCCACTGCTCCGGGTGTGTGCTCACAGTGTGTGTTCACTGCTCTGTGTGTGTGCACTTCGGATGGGTTAAATGCAGAGCACAAATTCTGAGTATGGGTCACCATACTTGGCTGAATGTCACTTCACTTTAATTAAACCCAGCATAAGCTACTTAGCATACAAGTAAAGATTAATATAGAAAAGTCCGACACAGAGAAAGGGAATTATGTGTGTACTTCTAACATGTTTGGTTAGTAAAATAAATGTTGTAAATTTAAATCAGATGTTCTTTCGTGTCTGGATTGGATGTATTCTTGAGTCTATAAGGTTACAATAATATGAAATGAGTTTGGCTAGAAGAACATGTTGGTTTCGTATATACTACTAGGTACCTGTACTATATTGACTGGGTTACATAGAATTGCATTGCTAAAAAGAGACTAAAATACAATTTGAATTGACTAAAACCTCTACCTCTGAGCACCAGATCTCCACAAGAGGAACGCAAACAGCCTTTACACAAAGAGCGAGTCATTAGTGTTGTTTGAAACAGTACAGTCTTCAAAAGTGCATTACCTGAACATTATCCTCAGACACTTCGATCTCAGCGGTGTAAATATAATCCACCAGCTTCGAGAGCGTCTGTCCATCAACATCCCTGATCTCCACATGATGAGCCTTGCTTTCACTCATGTCACATGGACTCATCAAGCACAGCCCAGAATCAGACACAAGGAAGAATTAACATTGTTTCTTTTCTCTTCTCTTTATTTATTTAATGTATCACTCATGCTGCTGCAAATAACTTGCAAATGATTAGATGGTCTATCCTCAATTCTGTCATTCACTAGCCCTCATGTTGTGTCAAACCTGTTTTATTTTCTGTGGAGCATAGAAGATACGATTCGGGTGTAACGATTCACTCGTTTTCTAAATGCATCGATTACTAACCCTGACGATGCATATGCATCGATCTTGAAACATGATTTTTGAATCGTGAATGAATCGCTGATTTCTGAGTAATTGATTTAAAATGCTAAGAATCGAATGAATCGCGATTTTTTATTTATTTATTTATTTTTTGCGATTCAATGCTTTCAAAATATATACACAATATATATACTTTAGCAAACAGACATCTGGCGCGTTTTCTTTCAGAATCATCATTCGCTGATGGAGAGGAAAAGTTAAATAGCTACTATAGCCTTTTATTTTGTGAAAATGAGATTAAGTTTTCACACTGAAAGAGAAGTGATCTCGCTCTCATAGATGTGTCAGGCTTTATCTGCAGCTAAACTGAATAAAAGCGTTAAAAAAACGTAAAACACACACACAATAAATAGATCAAATTTATGAATGATGCAGCGCTAATTGACATATCATTTATTACAGTACAGAAACTATAAATTATATTTTCCACCTTATTCTGTGCAGAAAATGTGTATGCCATGTCATGCCAAAGCATCATTAAACTAACATCTAACAATGGACAAAAGGTTGTTGTTGTTTTTAACCTATGGTTCTCTAACCATAAAGTCTGCTGTAATTTGCCCCCTGCATTTAAAGAATTTAGAGGAAGCATTTAAATAATCCTGTGAATGCACTTAATGCATCTTTTGAACATAGACTTGAAAGTGCATGATCCAAACCATGACTGAAAACATTTTGTAACATGATTTTGATGTACCATTTTCATGATAATGCAATGTTTGTTTTTAAAATGGGTTTCAAAGGATGAATTTTAAGTTTTCAAGTGATGATTTCTGATGATTTTTAAAATGCAATAGAGAAAAAGGCAAAAGGTCAGAACTCCTGTTATGATGTAGGTTTTAGAGGTGCACTCTTGCCATAAATTAATCTATTACTTTTCCTACATAATTTTTAACAAGATTGGTAAAATACATATTTAGGAGTCTTAGAGCTTTCCAACAATATATAGTTTGTCATGATTAGATTAGGATTTCATTGTAATATAGTGAAGTAAACGTAGGCAGTTAACAGGTTAAAGAAAGGAGAATCGAATCTCTATAATCGAATCGAAAACCTATGAATCGTGAATCGAATCGAAGCCTAACCAAAGATTCACAGCCCTATAGTTGCATTAAGCAAATCGCATTAAATCAATATGCATGTATTACCCGAATAACAAGGTGCTGAATAAATTCATCGGTTTACAAACCTTCTCAAGTCATTCATGAGCCGGAAGGCTTTCCTCGTGTGTGTGTGTGTGTGTGTGTGTGTGTGAAGCTGTGCAGTCCTGGGTCTTTAACATCTTCCTGCAAGTCCAAACTAGTCAGAGGTCAAGAGACTCTGCAACTAAAATGTGTTGCTGTTTAATTAAAACGTGTTAAATGCTTTAGCCGTAACACTCTAAACACTAAATAACTTCTACTAGTTTAACATGACAGTTCTGCATAATTAATTTGAATGAAAAAGTCCGTTTATAAATCACATCAGTGGATCGATTGCTGGAAGCGATTAGCACGAGATTGTTTTGAATGTCTCCCGCAAAGCTAATACAGCATTATTTCACATAACGAATCAAATGACAGCTTTATTTATTATTGGTCATGTCGGTTTCCTCTTTACCAGCATTTTAGTTAACTGCATCTTTAAAGCCCCCTCACAGCACACACTTAACCGTCACAGACAGTCCATGGTTCGAACAGATTGCGCTAGGCTAAAGTTGGCTTGCTAACGTTACATTATTTTATGTCTCGGGCATTGTTTGCGTTCGTTTAAAGCCTCTAGTCGAGTGCTGAACGACTTCAGTAGGCCGTTTCGTGCTCTTTCTCTTATGAGGTGGCCGAGGTTGTTGTTTTCTTGACTGGTTAGCAGCTCGAGGCTATCGCTCGACTCCCTCTCCAAGAGTCTTAACAGCGCTCCATCATCAGCGCGTCGCCAAGAGAACACGATCACAATAACAAGCTTCTGTAACCCTTATCAGCTATATTAAACGTTAATCATTTATTGTGTTAACTTTACTCAACGTTTATCCTTTTTTCATCCTGTGTAACACCACTTGATGCATTCAAACATTAATAACAGACTCAAGTTATCCAGTCATTTTTTTTATTGAATTCTTCAATCATTCAATGTTATGTTTATTCATGTCCATGTGCAATTTGCCATTGCGCATTTTATTTAACTTCGGTCAAGGGAACCGAATGCAGTCGCCCTCCACGTACCAGATCTGTAAAAACAAGTCAAGACACAAATATAATAGTTTGAGTAGTCTTAACCCAGAGAATAAAAAAAAATCACCTTAGATTTAGTAAAGGCAACAGTGTTATTCGGCTTTACGTTTGGGTGGTACCCATACTTTAGATCCAAAATGCAACAGCAGACATATTCGCTAAATATTTCAAACAAAGAGAAACATTACTCCAAGAGGGAAATTGTACTGGGAGAAAAGCCAAGTAAATTTTGTATATTTAACAAGGTTAAGGAGATTAATTACACTATAAAATCCTTCCTAAAATGTATCCCGTTAATTCGTCTATTTCAAAACATTCTGATGCTGATGAGTCTTGCTCATTTTGTGGAGGAAACAGCTGCCCATTTGTTTTTTGATTGTTGTATTACCAACAAATTAAGGGTTGATTTAAAGCACCTATGTTTCTAACCTTACAGGTGTGACCCATACCTTTATCCTCAAAGACGTAATTTTTTATCATGAAGCTCCAAAGCTATTATCTGATGAATAAGTTGTTAGTTTCTTATATTGAATGCAAACATTTTCATTCATAAGCAAAAATGGCTTAAATCTCCTTTGTCTTTCCCCCTTTTTCCAAAAATAACAAAAAGAGCCCCAAATGTTTGATGGATTATGACAACTTTTCTAAAATTATACTTTTTTGTATAAATAACATAACTTGACATACACAAATCCAGAACATTTGTTTTCTGTTCTTATTTCTGTGATTGTTCTTTGTAGGAATATATTCAGGTCTTGTTTCCCTGCTCTTGTTTCTACAAGTTTTATCATAACAAAACCGAACAGAAGACACATTTTCCAGCAACCATTATGCTTGACAACCATGGTAGTATTAAAAGAATGCAATTAGGGTTGCAGGACTATGACAAGAATCATAATTGTCAATTCTTCCCTTGAAATAGTAATTGCGATTATTTACGATTATAGCGATTTATATTAAATCATGTTTAGAATAGCCATATACCAATTTTTGAAACAAATGCACTTACAAAATAAGTTAAAAAACTAACTGAAAAACTATTATTGCTTTTCTATAGTATTATATTAAGCCTCGTGTCAACTATACATTGGATCCGTTTATTCTTTAAATAAAAAGTCAAATTAAGCACTGTATTATAATATTAAATTAACACAATAGAAAAACCCATAAGATAACCTGTAGAAAGAAACAAAAACACATCTTAAGCACCTAGAATACCGTAAGTGGACTTTGAACAATTGTCACTTAAATCCTATATGTAATTATATATTTTGATTTCAAATCACTAAAATGCAAGAGATTTAATGTCAGGGCTTAACGTACAAAATCTTACCACGGACATCTTGGCTCTCCAAGGTCCACGGGAATCTGGCATATTCATATGCAAACTCTGCTAGAACGCTAAGACGGAGAAAAGGAAATACTGTAAATATAATTGGGATGACTTTCAGTAAAACACTGATTTAAAAACCAAACTCACTGGAGTTTTCTTTATCTTTCAGACCAACTGGATTCACAGCCGCAGCAGAGGTTCATCAAGCGGCCGCGTTTGGAAGTGAGATTTTATTTAATTCCTTCCATTGTGTTCTCTCTGTGGAAAAAGAAAACAGATGCAGATTCATGTAAGCGTCAAGTCAACTAGCAGTTTCCTTAGACATATCTAGCTACACAACCTCTTCAGATTTACACACTGTGCCTTTAAGAAGGGTCTATTTAGGAGGTGTGCTTTTAAAATGACAGCACTTTTGAAAAGGCCAATGCCAGGAGGTTGTACAGTTGCATTTCAACTAGTCTCACTCGATTATCAACACAACCCACTGCCCTCTTAGAAATGTAGGACAAAACACGAGCAAAACACCGAGATGAGGAGGGGAGGGGGATTGATAAGATGTAAGGTAAATAACTGAAAGCACAAACCTTGCTTAATTAATGCTGATCTCCTTTGCATTTGATGCCATTAATATCTGGAACTAATGCACCAAGTAAACAGGAACTATAAGCTTCGTTCTCCGGATTGACCTTAAACTGGAAATCGGCTAAAATATTTGATTAAGACATAACTACATAGACCACAATCACCACATTGAACTACAGAGCATGTTCTAATTTCCACTTTTCCTCCATGTTACATGGTCACCGCCAGTTAACGCCATTCACTACTAGATTTTAGGAAATAAAGTTGCATGCACGCTTTATGTTAACGACCCACAAATACCTGATTTGGTTTTCCAGGTGGATCCAAAGTATGTTAAAGACACACCCGATGTGATGTCTGGTGTATAAAGCATTTCTACAAACCTGGTGCGTTTATCCTATGGATTTTCAGCTGGGTTTCTACATCTCTGGAGTAGCCCTGGAGAATCCAATGAAGTAGTAGTGGACACAGCTAAGGTATAGATCCGTCTTATCTGATCACTAAAAGTATTGGAACAAAGCTCTAAACATATTTGGAGAATAAAGACAACATATGGTTGGGAAAATATCGACATCCCCACATGTCTGGTGCAAAAAAAATGTCATTAATATGGAGCACTAGAGCCAATGCCTGATATTGGCAAAGAATGGCCTCCAGTTTTAGTCTTACCTAGATGGAAAGACAAAAATCGCAGCACGAGCCTTATATGCCACCCAATAAATCTCAGCTGGCCATAAACCATAATGGTTACGGAATAATGACTTTTATTAACAGAAATACATACAGTTCAGTTGTATCTGGAATAAACAATATTCAATAGGTTATTCCGTTGAAGCAGTAATACAATAAGACAAGAGCATTTAAGTCCTTTACTAAGTGATTAAACGCTAGAAAAACAACTCAAATCGGTCTTCAGAGACCTGACGAAAGAAAGGGTTTGTGTAACACCAATTACAATATTTTCATAATGTGCTAGAACTATTTAACAAATGACACTAATTGGGAGGAGACACGTTAATCACTATATTAATGGATGTTGAGGGATGTTTTAGCGAGCCTGAACATTTGAGGCTGAAACTAGTACTTTAATAAGCTACGATTTTGAGACGCCAAAGAAATTTTGGTTTATTCCAAACACGTTTATGTTAGGACGAACAGCTTCTAGTTGCCATTGAGCCTAATTAAAAGAAAGGTTCAATCTTTCATTGGTTGGCGGCCGATTCTGCAGCAAACGGAGTTCAACAACAGTGCAGTTTTTCAGTTGCGTTGAGTTTTCTGGAGTATTTATCCCATTCATTTTTTAAAAAGTAATGAGTTATAATTCCCTTAATCAACTATGCGTTTGATTTAAAGCCAAAAACAAACAAAAAACTGGGTACACAATGAAAAAAGTACTGCAATCCCAAGAATCATTACAAATTACAGATTAAACTATTGATTTAAAGACGTTGCGTGTGTATACAGAAACAAAATTATAAGTTTATTGCAAAATAAGGAAATAATAATGCGGTTAGGGTTATCATGCGGCATGTTACATAGGAGTGGGTGGGCACTAACATTTTTTTTTGAAGAATCATGGTTCATTTCAACATATTTGCTAAAGGAGTAAAAAACAAAAAAAATGCCCAGTGGCGGCTTCAACAAATTCATATAACATAAATTAACCTCATTGCTCACAGGTCTGGTCTTATGAAGAAAACGAATTTGATTTTTACTTCAGATACTGATGCACTCAACAGATCATGTGATATGCAAATCATGCCTGCTGCCAGCCAATGAATTTTTGAATCTCTACAGGGCTTCACTGCGATTGGCTCTCAATTAAAACCAGATTTAATTGTTCGGCTGCGAAACGATTAATGCATACAAAATAAATGTTCGTTTTCAAACGGTGTGTGTGCACGGTGTATATTTATTATGGATGTTTAAATACACAATCATGTATACATTAAAAATATATATGTATATATTTATACTTCCACTAAATCTTTGATGTATACATGTGTGTATTCACATATGCATAAACATACACAGTACACGAAGTAAACAAACAGATTTCGAATGCGATTAATCGTTTCGCGACCCTATACATGTATTGAAAAGAAAACAGACAATAAAAATACAATACATATACTAAAAGGAGGGGAACGCATGCATACACTAATTAACAAGCAAAAATACTACTCTTAACTTAACCCCAAAGCACAAAAAAAACGTGAGTAACAGTTTCGCAAACAAGTAGCCTGCCCCGGACACCACTGGCCAGTCTTATAATAAGCAAAAGATCCAGAGTAGTAGTCCTATGTCTTGTTTGGGGGAAAAAAAACTTCCTAGTACTTCAGGGAAGAGAGCAAAATGATGTGTAGTAGTAGCTGAGATGTGGAGTAAAGTCGAATAGGTGAGCCCTAACTATGATCTGCTGGACTGGATAATGATAATGGAGCTTGAGTGTTTCAGTCAATGCCATGCCACATTAAAGTGACTCAACTTAGCTGAAGATAATGTGTGGTCGAAACTGTGATGTGGGCTGGGGAAGGACCTAATATACGCTCCTAATACGAGCCTCCGTAACCCCCCCTGCCGTAACCACCACCACCTCCACCTCCTCGGGAGTAAGGAGCGCTGCTTCTGCCCGAGTAATTACCTTTCATTGGGCCATAGCCAGAGGACTGCTGGCCATAGCCGCTGCCAAAGTCATTGTAGCCGTTACCACCGCCGTAGCCCTCCATTTGGTCCCCGTAGCCTCCCCCATACCCGCCTCCGTAGCCTCCGCCGTAGCCGTCATTGCCTCCATACCCGCCGCCGCTGCTGTAGTTCCCGTACCCGCCGCCGCGCGCGCCGTAGCCGTTCTGGGGCCTGCCCATCCCCCTCCCGCCGCGGCCACCACGACTCCCAGCGGCCTGCATCTCCTGCTTGGTTAGGGCTTTCTTCACTTCCACTTTATGCCCGTTAATAACGTGGTACTTGAGCACCACTGCTTTATCGGCCGAGTCGTTGTCCTCGAAATACACGAAGCCGAAGCCGCGCTTCTTTCCGGTCTCTTTGTCCGTGATAACCTCCGCCTTCTCCACCGCGCCGAACTGGGAAAAGCAGTCGAGGAGGTGATCCTCCTCGATGTCGTCTTTAAGCCCGCCGATGAATATCTTCTTCACCTTCGCGAGGGCCTCGGGTTTGCCTGCGTCTTCCCGGGCCACGGCCCGCTTCAGCTCGACGGTGTTACCGTCAAGAACGTGCGGTCGGGCCGCCATGGCCGAGTCCGCCTCCTCGGGGCTCGAGTACGTCACGAAACCGAAACAACGCGAGCGCTTCAGCTGCTGGTTCTGCACGACCACGCAGTCCGTGAGCGCTCCGTATTGCTCAAAATGATTTCGCAGGCCGTCGTCGGTGGTCTGGACGTTGAGGCCGCCGACAAACAGCTTGCACAGTTGATTTTCCATCTGAGTCATCTTCTTCGCAACTAGGGTTGATGTGAAATGGCGGTGAAATATAAATGGCGGTTGCGATTGTAAGGACGGATGATGTCATGTAAACGTAACCACGCCCACCGCTGTGTGAGGGCAACGGGTGCAGTGTTGCCAAGTCCGCGGTTTTCCCGCTATTTTACGTTTAAAAAAATCTATAGTATTTTTTTAGTAAATAAACACTGTAGCGTTTCTGAACCTATAGTAAAGTAGTACTTTAATTTATTGTGGTAATTTTATAGTTGCTGTGGTAATTTAACCACTATAGCCTTGTAATATAAACAAATTACTTTACCCTATTCTGTATTAACTAGGGTATATTACACTGCAATACACTACACTAGTTCATAGTAGTAAAAACTAGTATACTACAGTATCTATTACAGTTTATCAGTTCACTACAGTTAATACTACAGTATGCTGTAGCATTCATTAACAATGTGTTGTAAATACTATAATATATATAGTATAATACATTTTACTATAGTATGGTAAAGTAAACTATAGTATTTACCATAAATTACTATAGTATTTTTTCATGTTGGTGTTGCCACGGTTTGACTTTGTGATCAGTGCCAAATACCTGCGAATGTAGAACATGTTCTTGATTCTGGCATGCAGGAATAAAAGTAGGCTTAATCGTGCGCACAATTTACTATTTCCTTCCCTCGATTTATAAATTGTCCACATGATTTACTACTTCAAAAAAATAAATAATTAATTAAAATAATAAAAAAAAATATTCATTGAAATAGTAATCATGTGCACTTTTAAGGACATAGAGGGAACTTATTAGTAAACCGTGCTCACAGTTTCTAAAAACAATTCTTGAATGTCATGTGTGGGGCTCTGTACTTGTGTATTGCAAAAAATATGAAATTTCTATAGATTATCTTCGAAAAAGACATGGTGGAAATAGGATTAACTGGACATGGATCAAAGTCATACTGGAATGCAGTAGGAGCAAACAAGGAATTAAATTTTTTTTTTTGCCAAAATCTGTAAACTTTGTATGCGTTTTGCCTATTCAAATGTATGTTTTTGAAACGGGATTCAAAGTGCATGTTTCCATGTAAACACCCAATACAGGAATCTTTGAAAACGATGATGTCATCCGCATGTGTAGTACGTGTTAGGTGTGTAGACGTGCAGTAGGCTATGTGTCGATTTTAAAGGCAAGCGCGAACAAACATGAAGAAGACTGACTGAGTACAGTGTTGTTGCTGGTCAAGAGTTTGCTAACATTTCTTCAGTAAATTGTGGATTTACTTTACCAATATTATATAACAAATAGCAGAGACACATAATAGATTCATAACTTCCCTACAGGTAGTGTTTACTACCAAAGTGATAGCGCTAACTACTGGCCTGGTATAATACAGCGTTTTTGTCCGTTTTCACTGAATTGTGTAAACACGAATCGTTTTGAAAAGTTTTCATACGTGATTTTTTTTCAGTTTTTGACGACATCGTTATTGTGTAAACGGAGACTAAAACGGTACTAATATCAAGAATATGAAAAAATTAAAATAAAAACATGCACATGGGAAGTTACTGTCTCCAGAAGATGATGTTAATGCATGACCCATGCAAACTGCTGTTAAAACCAAAAGAAGAAGGACTTTTTCATGTCCGCGGGTTGAAGCGACCCCATTAACGTCATATAATTTTACAGTACGAAATTTACATGGGGAACCTCATTTAAAAAAATTCAAACCCCACGCCCCCAGAAGGCGATTTTTACTGAGGGACCCTCCCAAAATGGGCTAATTTTGGGCTGGTTTGGAGGGTTTTTGTTGTTAAAACCTGGCAACCATGGGTTAGAGCGATTTGGATTACATTAGTACTATGTTTATATTTCGGTTAAATGTGACCATGGACGGTCAAAACCAGTCATAAGCAGCACAGATATATTTGTAGCCATAGCCAACAATACATATGGATCAAAAAAATTAGTAAAGACCATGTTCCATGTTTTCTACTGTAAATATATCAAAACGTATTTTTTGATTAGCAATATTTATTGCTAAGAACTTTACTTGGACAACTTTTAAGGTGATTTGACATTTTTAGCACCCTAAGATTCCAGATTTTCAAATAGTTGCATCTCAGCCAAATGTCCTATCCTAACAAACATCAATGAATAAGTTTATTTATTTCAGATGATGTATAAATCGCGATTAAAAGAACTGACACCTATGACTGGTTTTGTGGTCCAGGGTCAAATATATTTTGTACAGTTTTCCAGAAACTTTAGTCTGGTTATGTTTTATCTGCTATGACAGATCAAACATATTCTCCTCTGAAGACCAAAAGAACGTCGCGTTCGTTCAAAAAGAACAGCTAGTGCGCATGCGCACTGAAGACAACAACAGCCCACTACAGCAAAACAATGGCGACTGCCGTGGAGAACATCGTTAAAGTGTGAGTACATGTAGTTTATCAACTCTTTGAATGATTATCCGCGTGATATTCTCAATTTGTGGCCGATTCGCGACGGTTTTATTGTCAATACAGTAAGGCTGAAGCATTGGGGTGGTTTGACTAATAATGAAAATCTGCACCTCGTTCATTCATCGTTTTCTGACATCAAAGCGCCGCATACAGCCATGTGTGTGTGTGTGTGTGTGTGTGTGTGTTTTAATCAGTTGCTCTAACCATTCACTAGTTATTTTGCCTTGTTGTTGGGTTTTCCTGTCCAACTTTTTTTTTCTTTTTCTTTTTTTTAATAAATGTCTAGTTTTGCCGTTGTTTCTTTTATACTGGCAAAAAATGTCTAGTTTTGCCGTTGCTTCTTTTATACTGGCAAAAATAGTACATCTCATTGTTGTCCATTGTTTGCATACTGGACCACAAAACCTATATTAATGGTCTTTTTTATTTTATTTAGATTTATGCAGCTAAAAGCTGAATAAATAAGCTTTCCATTTATGTATGGTTTGTAAGGATCGGACTAAGTGAAAATATAGAATCTAAGGATGCTACAAACCTAAATACTAAGAAAATCGCCTTTAAAGTTGTCCAAATAAAGTTCTTAGCAATGCATATTTATAATCAAAAATTAAGTTTGGATATATTTACAGTAAGGAATTTACAAAACATCTTAATGGAACATGACCTTTACTTAATATCCTAATTATTTTTGACATAAAAGAAAAATCTATAATTTTGACCCATACAATGTATTGTTGGCTATTGCTACAAATACACACCAGTGCGACTTAAGACTGCTTTTGTGCTCCAGGGTCACATATAAGCACATATTGTGATGCAACGAATAAGTAAGTAATAGTAAAAAAAATCCCCTGCTGTTTCCCCAAGACTAGGATTTAACAACTCGGATGTGAATATGTTTACTAACATTAATCTAAATCACATGCTTTGAAGTACCTTGTATTTGATGTTGTGTGTGTTTGTGTGTGTGTGTGTGTGTGTGTGTGTGTGTGTGGACTGAAGGCTTGGAGAGCAGTACTATAAAGATGCTTTGGAGCAGTGTCACAGTTATAACGCCCGGCTGTGTGCCGAGAGGAGCATCCTCATGCCCTTCCTGGACTCCCAGACTGGAGTCGCTCAAAGCAACTGTTATATTTGGATGGAGAAGAGACACAGGAGTGCAGGTTCAGCATCAGCCTAATGCACTTATGCCATTCTCAGTCCATAATACTGGTGCTAACATATGATTTCTGTTTAAGGTAGCGCACCGGGACAGCTGTACACATATCCTGCTCGCCGATGGAGGAAGAAGAGAAGAGCTCACCCACCAGAAGACCCTGCTCTGGTTTTTTCTCCACTCAAAGCTGGTATCTGTTAAATCGTTACCTGTTTGTAATGCTTAACATCATTCATTTCTTTCAGTGATTCTCTATGTTTAAAAATCTATATTCTGTAACAGTTTTTGATACACACATTTATGAAAACCATACACACTCTACTCCATGGCTTCCTTTTATTTAGTAAATGTTTTAATAACTTATATATTATTAGTAACATTCGAGATGAACACTTATTGGATTGCAGCAACTTATTATGCATGCTTTTTTTTTTACATATTTATAATGCATCAGGCTTTTGGGTAACGTTTATTCGTTCATCCCTGAATTATGTCTTTATTGCATTACATTGCATTGCATTTTTAAAAATGAATTGAATATCTATAACAATTATGGAAGGTTTAAATTGAAAACTGATATTTATATGCATTTTAAGTTAGTAGTGCTGTTATATCTCATCGATTTACAATACTAACTCAAAATGTAATCTTAATTTTGATCTAATTTCCATATTCTTCTACATTATACTATATTAGCCATAAAAGCCTGGTGTATCAAATTTGATGCTCAACATAAAACAGACTTAAGTCTCTGGAGTATATTTGTAGCAATAGCCAACAATACATTGTATGGGTCAAAATTATAGATTTTTCTTTTATGCCAAAATTCATTAGGATATTAGGTAAAGATCATGTTCCATGGAGATATTTTGTAAATTTCAACCTTAAATAAAACTTTAAGTAATATGCATTGCTAAGGATTTAATTTGCACAACTTTAAAGGCAATTTTCTCAGTATTTTTATTTCGCACCCTCAGATTCCAGATTTTCAGATAGTTGCATCTCAACCGAATACTGTTCGATCCTTACAAACCATGCATATATGAAAAGCTTATTTATCAGCTTTCAGATTAATAAAAAAAAATGTTTTACCCTTCTACTGGTTTTGTGGTTCAGTCTCACATATGCAAACTTTTATCAAAAGGTTAAACAAACTGTTGCATTTAAAAAAAAATCAGCTGATTTCAAATTTCATACTTTGTAGGGTTAATAAATATAAACGATATAGATTGAGATATTTAAGTCAGAGAGAATATATGTAAAATTAGATTGAAAATCCTAACCAAAACTGCATCTTTTTAAAGCTGAGCTGGACCTGAACCTGAAAAAAGATGTGTTGGGGCCGTTGGATGGAAGCAGTCTGGAAGCCTTGCTGAAAGGAGAGCCGCTGGATAAAAGAGTGTCCACCGAGCTCAGACCGCCGGAGGACGAAACCAGTCTGACTGAAATCACTGGGACCAGTGCAGCCAGCAGCTCCACACGCATCAGGAAGGTATGACTCTTCAATATGGCTTCTTATATACTATATACTCTGAGCACATCATTTATGAATACATGAATGTTCTCAGAGAGTCCTTGAGCCGGAAGACTACTTGGATGATCTGGATGATGAAGATTTTGAGGAGGAGACCCCAAAAAGAAGAGGAAAAGGAAAGTCTAAGGTAACATGCCTGATCTGCTGTTGCTTAATTAATTGAATATTGATACAGTAACAAAGGGATAGTTCACCCCAAAATGAAAATTCAGTCATTGATTACTCACCCTCATGTCGTTCCAAACCTGTTAGAACTTAACTTAAACTTAACAAGATATTTTTGATGAATTCCAATTGCTGTCCGTGAAGGGTCAGAGAGCTGTTGGATTTATTTACAATATCTTCATTTGTTTTCCGAAGAAGAACGAAGGTCTTACAGGTTTGGAACGACATGAGGGAGAGTAATTGATGACTGAATTTTTGTTTTTGGGTGAATTATACCTTTAAGAATTTATTATATTCCGATGTTCTTGGTCGTTTAATCATTCAGGGTCGAGGAGTTGGCAATGGGAAAAAGAAAATGGAAGCTGCTGCAGCTGCACAGGAAGATCGAGACAAACCATACGCTTGTGACAGTGAGTTGTGACACACTTTATTATGGAGTGAAAATTAATATGATTTTTTTTCTTTTTTTTTTCTTCTTTTTTTTCAAGTAACGGTAAGAATTTCGAAATTACATTTTGAACTTTTGAATCATTAAAGAATCCTGAAAAAAAATTTTTTTACGGTTTTACAAAAACATTAAGCAGCACAATTGTTTTTAACAAGAAGAAATATATATAAGCTGCCAATTAGCATATTATACTGATTTCTGAAGGATCATGTGACTCTGAAGACTGAAGTAATGATGCTGAAAATAAAGTGCTGCATCACAGGAATAAATTATGTTTTACAATACATTCACATAGAAAACCCTGTTCACACTGCTGTTTTAATTGCAAGCCTTTTCTTTGTGTTAGTCTGTGGGAAACGCTATAAAAACAGACCAGGTTTGAGTTACCACTACACTCACTCTCACCTGGCTGATGAGGAAGGAGAGGACCGAGAGGAGCCTGAGATGCACACACCTGTACCACGAGAGGAACACAAGAGTGAGTTCACTCACATCACTTATAGTGTTGTGCATGATCAAACGAGTCGAAATATACCCTTCTTCACGTTTGAGCAACAACCTTTATACAATACTTACACAATACTTTATACAATACTTATACAATATACAAAAGCAGTCTTAAGTCTCTATTTATAGCAATAGCCAAAAAATAAAACATTGTATGGGTCAAAATTATAGATTTTTCTTTCATGTCAAAAATCATTAGGATATTAAGTAAAGATCATGTTCCATGAAGACATTTAGTAAACTTCCTACCGTAAATATCAAAATATATTTTTTGATTAGTAATATGCATTGCTAAGAATGCATTTGGACAACTTTAAAGGCGATTTTTTTCATTATTTAGATTTTTTTGCACCCTCATATTCCAGATTTTTAAATAGTTGCATCTCTGCCAAATAGTGTCTGAACCTAACAAACCATATATCTATGACACTCAAAAATTGACACTTGTGACTTGGTTATGTGGTCCAGGGTCACAAATGACATTACAGATATTTGTCACGATCACATTGATTGCAGCTTCTTCTGTCAGAACATTAATGTAAGCAGAGTAATCTGACCCTCTGTTTTATTACAGCTCCTAAGAAAGGACCAAATGGCCTGGCGTTACCTAATGACTACTGTGACTTCTGCCTGGGCGACTCCAACATGAACCAGAAAACAGGCCAGTCGGAGGAACTGGTGTCCTGCTCTGACTGTGGACGTTCAGGTACCACACGAGAGACACAGAACAAACTCTAAACCTCCACGCTGAGATGCACATAATTCACACATGGCCTTTTTCTTCCTTCCTTTCGTAGGACATCCTTCATGCCTGCAGTTCACTGCCGTGATGATGGCAGCTGTGAAGACTTACCGCTGGCAGTGCATCGAGTGCAAGTGCTGCAACGTTTGTGGGACATCTGAGAACGACGTGAGTCTCCTCACATGATCAAACACATGAAACCAGTGTTGGGGAAAGTTACTTTTAAAGTCATGCATTACAGTATTGCATTACTCCCTAAAAAAGTAACTAATTATGGTACTTTTTGTGGAAAGTAATGCATTGCATTACTTTTTGAATCCGGGCTGGACTTACTTGTTTGTTTTAAATATAAAAAGTTATATTTTTGGCAAATGTAAAAGCCTGTTCACTCCAGAACTGAAATGCATAAGTCTGAAGGAAAACAACCCTTTCAGTTGTGCATAAGATACAGGAGAATAAAAAAAAAAAATCTAAAGTGTCATATTTTTTGTTGCATTTCACTATTTTTATTCATTTTGAAGAACGCTGAATCTGTTTTTGTGCAGATTTAGATGAGTTAGATGAGTTAAAGCATGTTCACATTTTACTACACTAACATATGTGACCCTGGAGCACAAAAGCAGTCTTAAGTCTCTGTGGTATATTTGTAGCAATAGCCAAAAATACATTGTATGGGTCAAAATTATCCATTTTTCATTTTCCAAAAATCATTAGGATATTAAGAAAAGATCATGTTCCATGAAGATATTTAGTAAATTTCCTACCATAAATATATCAAAACTTAATTTTTAATTAGTAATATGCATTGTTAAGAATTCATTTGGACAACTTTGAAGATGATTTTCTCAATATTCTTCTTTCAGCTGATGTATAAATCTCAATTTTGAAATATTGACACTTAAGACTGGTTTTGTGGCCCAGGGTCACATATGTTCACACTTCACCTCTGTGCTTTCTTCCGATTTCTTTCAACATGGAGACTGGAAAGCTGCCAGTTAATAAAAAAGAAACCATATTTGAAAACGTAGTTTAGATATTTTCTTGTAAATTGAAAAGTAATGTCACTTTACTAGTTACTTTAGAAAAGTAATCTGATTGCATAACTCGTAATGCGTTATCCCCAACACTTCACAAAACCATTTGTTAATGTGTTTAACTCTTCTTCCTCAGGACCAGCTTCTGTTCTGTGATGACTGTGACAGAGGATACCACATGTACTGCCTCAGCCCTCCCATGGCAGACCCTCCAGAAGGTACGAGCGATGTCGTGTACTGGGGTGTGCACGGATAGTCGAACATTCGAATATTCGTTCTGCTCTAATTATTCGATAAATAATTCACATATCACGCCTAAAACCCTGTGGAAAACGCTAGGCGCGCCGCTTTCTCCTTCTTTCCAAAGCGCTCGGGCAGAAGCACCCCTGAGGTGTCTGCCGTTGCTAAGCAACAATGACGTGCTCTCTCCATGAAGACGCGGAAATTTCAGCAAAGGATAAATGGATTTGCAGCACAAAAAATCACTTTCAGTAGCTCTGCTACTAAATTTATTTCAAAATGGCAATCTATATACAGCTATGATCAGCTGTTCCTTCATCTTGGCTGAGCTTTCAATGTTGTTACAGGAAAGGATGAAGCTGAATGTTTAGTTCTTGTCACATGACCCGCGGTGCGTTTGCGGGATTCTGAAAATTGAGATGTTTTTAACTCGATGCAGTGCGGACGCGCCTGGAAAAACCGGGCGCATCGCACAGCGTGCGCATCGCGACCGCGTCGCTTCCATTATGAGCGCGCATACCGCGCGCCTACATTGGAAATAACGAACTTGAGCACGCAAGAGACGCGATATGTGAACGGCCCCTATGAACTGCGGTCTTCTGCAGTACTTCAAATATGCCGTGGAGAATCACAGAAAGTGGCCGAATTCAAGAACATTGTTGCGGCATCTCTCAAGCAACAAATAAACACCGCTAACTTGGAGAATGCAGTGAAAACTCCTCTCCTCGCGTCTGCCCTAGACCCTCAGCACAAACATGAGAGAAGTAAGAAAAAAAACTTTTTTGAACATTATCAGAACATTTTCCTTGATGTGAGTGGTGCGGATGCAGCCGCCGTCACCAACGATGAAGAGGATGCAATGCCCACTCGTCGGAAAAGGCTGAGCCAGATCTTCAGCGATGATTACAGAGAGTCCAGCCGAGACGAGTGGGAACAGTTCTTGCTGGAGCCATGTATTCCACCAGATGAGGATCCCATTCGGTGGTAAACGAAAACACGAAGCGCTTCACAAAACTTATTCGCTTAGCACACCGTTATTTGTGAGTCCCGACAACGTCTGTGTCGTCAGAGCGTGTTTTCTCCGCGGCCGGCCTTATTGTTAACAGACTAAGGAGCCGACTTTCCCCCGATCATGTTTACATGCCCGTATTTCTTAACAAGAACATATAAAACAATAAAAAAAAGCAAAAAAGATTTGATGACAGTTTCAAAGTTAAGTGTAAGCTACATTCTGTACAATAGCCTAATTGCTGCAGGCTGCTTTACGTTTTTCTTTGTTCACACTCTTTGTTTTTTTTTGCTTTTAATCTGTACTTTTGTTTGTTTGCACGCATTGTTAAAGGTTTTCAGCTACAAAACACGATGTGTAATGTTCGCTTATTGTGTGTAAGCTTGTTCAAAATGATGGAAACAATAAATGTTGCTGAAAAATAACGTCTGTCTCATTAAACTTAATTTAAATAAACGAATATTCGAAAATTCGTTTTTTTGTGAGCTCAAATATTCGAATGTGATATTTACGGAAAACGCATGTAACACTATTTACTTGTGTGCTATATTCCAAGTCTTGTGATGCAGTGCAATAGCATTGCATGAGGAACAGACCAAAAATATAACATCAGATAGCTTTAAAAAGCAATCAAATCTCATGCATGTGTGCATGCATTGCAAAACGATTGCACAAGTTTATGCATTCATTGCTTTTTAAGTTGGTAGTAGTTATAGTTATGTGTTTGCGCACTGATTAATATTTGGCTTTAATCTTCTTTATAGGAAGCTGGAGTTGCCACCTGTGTCTGGCTCTTCTGAAGGACAAGGCCTCAATTTATCAGATCCAAAACCCCGCGATGGAGTGATAATGAAAACAGTCTAGCTTGAAGAATACACAGCCCTCACAATCCACAGACGGTCGTGAGATTTTACTTGCCCTTATTATAACCATTGTTTTTGGGTTTTATTCCACTATGACTGTTACACACATCACAAGCAGTGTTTGAAATGAAAGAGTGCATAAAGGAAAGGTCATACGCTTCATGCATTATGAGCAGTATTTCCACATTCCTTGATGTTAGTGCCAGATGATTAAGCACCTGTTTATGCATTGAATAATTTTTTTTTCATCTTATTCACTCAAGATACATTTGTTTACATAGAGCAAACATATGGCTTAATCATTTAAGGATGTTATGGATTTCAAATTTTCATTTGTACAAGAAGTGTATCTCTGTCTTTGTAGTAAATTATTATTTCTTGTAAGTTGCTCTTTCAGAAAGTAATTGTGCCAAGGTCCAGATTCAAACACCAGAAAATGGTGCTGTTTTTTTATTTTAATTATCATGTTTTTTTCTTCATTTTCTGGATTCACTCATTTTAATTCCACCAAAACACTCTCATGATGCGGGTTATCTTTCGTAGCAGAATTTTGTATGTGATATATAACCAATATCTATTATTGTTGACCATATTGAATTATAGTGAGTACTGTATCGTTTTGTATTTGGTTTTGGTATATCATGCAAGTTTGTATTTGGTATTAAATGTAAATGCTGTATTTTTCTGTCTTTTTTATTTACATTTTTCATATTGGCCTTTCCATAATAAACATACGTGTAACAGATATTAATCTTAACCACGTGTATTTTTTTCTGAATGGTACCAATAAGGTAAAGTAGGGCTGTGCAAAAAATCGAATGCGATTTTCATGTGCATCTCATCAGTAAAGACGCTCCTGTATTTAGAAGTATATCTCCAGCACGTGCGTTCAGATCAGGGTTGCCAGGTTTATACAACATATCCACCCAGTTGCTTCTCAAAACTAGCCCAACTGCGTTTCCAGGAGATTCCCCGATAAAAAATTACTTCCCGAGGTTAAAATATACGTTTTTTGACAGGGTTGCCTTGGTAAAATTCGCATTTTAGCGGCTAAATATCACGTTATTGTTTTTCATGTCCGCGGGTCGAAGCGACAATACCAATAACGTGATATTTAGCCCCTAAAATTCGAATTTTAACAAGGCAACCCTGCCAAAAAAACGTATATTTTAACCCCGGGAAGCAATTTTCATCGAGGAACCTCCTGGAAATGCGATTGGGCTAGTTTTGAGAAGCAACTGGGCAGGATTTGAAAACCTGGCAACCCTGATCTGAACGCACGTGCTGGAGATATACTTGCAAAGCATTTTGGGAATCTGCGGCACAAACATTAGGCTGGTGACACACTCACGCATCCAGTGTGTCGCTGGCCTTAGGCGCCAGCAGTGTTGCCAGACGTACGATAATTATCGTATTTGTACGATAATTTTTACCTCTGTACGATCAATAATGAAAAAAATCCCGTAATGTACGATAATTTCAGAATTTTATGAAAATTTAAATGATGGTAGTTGCAGTCATAGGGCTTCTTTACTCATACACGAAATCGGCTCATTACAGACACTAAATGCGTTCGTGTGCACCTGAGGGTGTGTTAAGAATGCAGGAGGGTGCCCTGCACTAGTCGCGGTCCATGACAGCAAGAACCCCTTCAACATCTGGCAACACGCAGGATTCCGATGACAGCGGCTCAGATGTGGTACATTTTACTAAAACCACGCAGAAACAGCTAAATTCCTTCTTCACTGGATGCGACGAAGCAAGTGTTAAAAATCATTTTTATATGTTTTAATATGCGCCGCGACGCAGACAGTCACTGAAAATAATGGGATAGTATTTTGTCTCACTGCTTCCATCCAACAATAAGCCTTGTTATCTATTGTGTTAATTTGCAGGTCGTGTCAAAATGTTGTTGGTTTATAATAGATAAATAACTCTTTTGACTCGTGTACGATAATTTTCTTCCAAATGCGATAATTTTGAACTTCTGGTACGATACTTGGGCATTTCCAATCTGGCAACACTGGGCGCCAGACTTCTTTGCATGGAAGGAAGAACGCAGTGTTCAAGATGCCGTCTACCTGCTGTGTTATAAACTGCAGTAGTCGTTTTTACGATAGAAGTGGCAAAAAGCTTAAGAACGGAATATCCTTTTATCGTTTTCCAGCGTGGAAAAATAATAGTAAGGCTGGCGACACACTGGATGCGTGGCGCAAGCGTCTCAGCCGCGTGGCGTGTCAGTTTTTAATTCGGCTCCCATGTTAACAGGTTAGAGCTTGCAGACTGCCTGCGTGAGTCGCGCGGAAAACGCGTGCATGCTAGAAATAGAACCGATTCCTATTTTTCACGCGACACGCTAGCGTGTTGGAAGCGTTTCCAGGCAAAATATAATAGGAAAATATGTTTATATGTCATTTTGTACACAAATACATATTAATTCATGACATTGTGATGTTTGAAAGTCTATAGGTTGACATAAATTCAGATATAAATGTAATTTAAAAAAATAAATAAATAATTATTGATTTTCAAAGATTGCACCTGTCAAACATAGTATATTTTGCCGTCAAAACTGTTGACTGTGACCTTTATCAGTAGGCGTAGTTGTAGGTGTGTAAAAAAAAAGATCCTGGTCTGTCGGCGGCCTCCCTCTATGTCACCTACAGCAGCAGCAGCGCGCCAGTGCCGCGTCAGGCCCGCTTCTGATGTGTAAAGACACAGAAAACGCAAAGCATCCGCCACGCTTCTGGGGCGCTTCTGGCACGCAGCAGAGATGCCACGCAGCCAGTGTGTCACCGGCCTAAGCCATGTTTCAGAGGTGACAAAAGGCGACGAATGGCATGGATAGCAGCGGTAAGGAGACCAAGCTTACCTTCGATAACACTCCACCACACATGATGGTGTGTTCAAAGTATTTTCACAAAGGTAAGTTAAGTTACAATTACTCTCTGTAAATGTTAACTGTTAACTAGCATGACATGGCTAGAAAATGAACTTAAGTTACCAATGTACTAAAGCGTAACATTAATCCGTTTTAAATGTTGTACATTTAGGCTACATTGAAATTTAATTGGTGACTGTGTTTGCAGGCAAACCTGCCTATGAAATGTTGGAGTGTGATCCTGCTTTGATTACAGGAATAAATTTGTTTAAAATAGAGTCATTTTAAATTGTCATAATATTTCACAATATTACTGTTTTTATTATTGTTTTATTTTATCAAATAAATGCAGCCTTGGTGAGCAGAAGATGCTTCTTTTAAAAACATTTAAAAATCTTACTGATCCCAAACTTTTGAATGGGTAGTGTATGTTGCCCCCTGTGTATAGCTAATCTGGATTCCTTAGGAATAGAGGTTGTGATATGACTGTTAAGCCGCCTTTCCACTGTCTCCGATGAACGACAAGCGACAGACCGGAAGTCATTCATTTCCAATGGAAAGTAATACGGGAGCTGCGTGGAGTTCCGATCACATGCGTATGCGGAAATCTCGGATCTGATTTGAGCCTCGGATACGTTCAAATATTTGAACTTCTGCGACTAGACCGTATGCGAACGCGAGGTCAGAATTACCAATATTTTGTTAACATTAACATTATCCTTTAAACACTATTTCTGTAAAATGGTGGGTTATAATACTTATGGCAGAAATAATTATTTAATAATTATTAAACCATTATTTACGTTGATTAGCCCCATGAAACCTACTGTTTTTATTTTCGGGGTCACCTGATTTGTGACGATGCATTCATAAATTAACTGTGTTCATTAAAATTATTAATTTTATCATGGTGAATATGCCAAGGTAACGGTTGCTGCACGACCAGTTTGAAAGTTCTGCGCGACTGCCGCTAGAGGGAGAAATGCGACAATCGTGTCCGAATGTCGTGTGCAGTGGAAAGGCGGCTTTACTGTCAGACACTACACCTGCAACTGAGATGGAAGGTCCTGTGAATCCACCCCCATCGCCGGGCACTGTCCACACCACTCGTGAGACTGAACTGAAGACTTACTAAAATGATTCGCAATCCCGCTCCGAACTCCCAAACTGATTAAAATGATTCGCGATCCCGCTCCGAACTCTTGCACTTATTAAAAAGATCCGCGAAGCCGCTACGAACTCCCAAACTGACTCAAATGATTCGCGAACCCGCTCCGAACTCCCGAACTGACTCGGATGATTCGCGAACCCTCTCCGAACTCCCGAACTGACTCAAGTGATTCGCCATCCCGCTCCGAGCTCCGGAACTGATTAAAATGATTCACGCTCCGAACTCCTGAACTGACTCAAATGATTCATGCTCCGATCTCCCAAACTGACTCAAATGATTCGCGATCCCCAAACTGACTCAAATGATTCGCGAACCCGCTCCGAACTCCCGAACTGACTCAAATGATTCGCGATCTCGCTCCGAGCTCCCGAACTGATTAAAATGATTCACGCTCCGAACTCCCAAACTGACTCAAATGATTCACGCTCCGAACTCCCGAACTGACTCAAATGATTCACGCTCTGAACTGCCAAACTGACTCAAATGATTCGCGATTCCGCTACGAACTCCCGAACTGATTAAAATGATTCGCAATCCCGCTCCGAACTCTCTAACTGACTCAAATGATTCGCGAACCCCCTACGAACTGCCGAACTGATTAAAATGATTCGCGAACCCGCTCCGAACTCTCGAACTGATTCAAATGATCCGCGAAGCCGCTCCGAACTACCGAAATGACTCAAATGATTCGCGAACCCGCTCCGAACTCTCGAACTGATTCAAATGCTTCGCGAACCCGCTCCGAACTCCCGAACTGACTCAAATGATTCGCGAACCCGCTCTGAACTCCCAAACTGACTGAAATGATTTGCGATCCCTCTTTGAACTCCCGAACTGACTCAAATGATTCGCGAACCCGCTTCTAACTCCCGAACTGACTCAAATTATTCGCGACCATTTGGGGATCTAAAGTTGTGGTTGTGTGCTGTGCTTTGACCAATATGTGTCCAAGTATTGTTGTGAAGGCGTCATGTTAGAATTATACACCATGCTCACACCTAATATGTAAATGTTTTTTTGGTTTTCCAAAAGATTTTGTAATGTCTCTTTTCACATGTTTTTTTTATAATTTAACATAAAAATAATTATAATTTAACAGCTTATATAATGCGGCATGGTATTTTTTACATAACTCAAAAAAAATTAAATGATAATATTTGGTAAATATTCCACTCTGCTGTTATTACGTTATTAAGTTCATGTCTGCAGCTTTAGTACACAGTTTGTATGGTAACCCTCTGGTGTTGCTCACATGATGGTCAAATTTTATTTAATTGAATGTACTCTATTATAATTTTATAATGTTTTATATTTAATATTTTGTGCTTTTATGGTACTAAATTATATTTATGGAACAGTTGTGAATAGGGATGTAACGGTATGCAAAAATCACGGTTCGGTGCATACCTCGGTTTTAAAGTCACGGTTCGGTTCATTTTCGGTACAGTAAGGGAAAGAAATGCAAACATTAAACTGCAGGTTGTTTATTACTATAAACTTTTTTTTGACAATTTGTTTACACTCTCTTTTTAAATACTTTTTAATAAAATATATATAAAATAAAAAAAGAATAAGAAATAAAATACTGCTGCAAAGTTCTCCACTAAATAAAATACTCTGTCTCAAACCAATATCATATAATAAAATATAATGAAAAATATAAATAAATAACTATGATTACAGTGCAGCATTTCCAATCCCAGCTTGCCTGCTCCTATTTAAAAAAATATATAATATAACTTTTCCAAAGTGTAAAGTGCAGCATCAACAGTTTCAGTTTTTAGACCTGCTCGGATTTCGTTATTGCGTTGGACCGATCGGAATTAAGAGCAAAGGTCTGTTTAAATGCCGACGGGAGCTGCGTTTGAATTACAATCGTTTTCTTCCTAGTTGTAGTGATGTTCACACTCTCGTGATGCCTTTTGAAAACCTTAGGCGGTAACACACTGGCATATTGCACCTGTCAAACATAGTCTATTTTGCCGTCAATACTGTTGACGGTGTCCTTTATCAGCAGGCTTTATATTTATGCTCAACATGAAGTATAGATATTGTTGTAGTGAAGACAAGATCCTGGTCTGTCGGCGGTCTCCCTCTTTGTCACCTACAGTAGCAGCAGCGCGTCAGCGCCGCGTCAGGCCCGATTCTGGTGTGTAAAGACCTGTTTTTATACAGTCTATGGTAAAGACACAGAAAACGCTAAGCAGCCGTCATGCAACTCACACGCAGCAGAAACGCCACACACACGCCACGCAGCCAGTGTGTCACCGGCCTTAGAATCAGCTGCAGGGCGGGATTTGCACTGAACGCGGAGACTTCCGCCACTTAATGTGTTCGTTTGGAAACACGAAAATGTATATGTTCCGCAAACAAAATATTGCTTTCGGTCATTCGGTATACACTTGCACCGTACCGAAAGCCCTGTACCGAAACGGTCCGGTACGAATACACTTATCGTTACTCCCCTAGTTGTGAACCATTTATTAACCACTGAGCATAGACCTGAAAATGAATTGCTTGTACGCTTTGGAGTGCAAACTTAATTTTTGGTCTCTTTTTAAATAAGACACTTGGCAAATTATAGCTGAAGTGGAAAAAAATGTTATAGAAGTTTAAGCTTGTTATTATAAAAAATATACAAAATGCTATTTTAAAATTTTATCTGCAATATATTTTTTCCAAAACATGTTTTACTCTACATCTATATGAAAATCAAAGCCATTTTGGGTTTGGGTTTCCATTCATTTCCAATGCAAACAATGTAAATTACTATTTTTTTTTTTTTTCAGGACAAGTTAACTTTTTTCAATTATGTTCATTATTTTTATTTATCATATATATATATATATATATATATATATATATATATATATATATATATATATATTGTACAATTCTGATGAAGTTACAAAAATAAAAAAATATTTGACCAAACATCCCCAAAGGCTGAAAAGGTTTATGCTTGATAAAAACATACCCAGATGCTACATTTTATATTTTGAATGTGTCAAGTAAGGCAATTCCAATTTAAAAAATGCTACATGTCCTGCCAAGACACCACTTCATAAACAGCTGGTCTGAACTTCATACACTTGATGCATATCTTAAGATCTTTTCAAGCCTTTGTCACCCAGTGCTGAATCACTGATATCATCAAGGGAGAAAACCCAACATCAGCCAGTCCCTGTCGGCGTCCATCTGATCCATCTGACAGGGTTGACCGTGCTGTTGACACCGGGACCATGATGTTTTAAGGTGTCCATGTTACATTGAAAGCCAGGAGAATGGCGCTGAGAGTCCGGGGCTGCTTTCTTCTCCCGGATCAGACACGAGGTCCGGGCTTTGCGTCCCTGCTGGCCCGCGGTCAGACTTCCAGACTCACAGATCTTCTTGGTTGCAGTCATTGTGGAGATCACTGACCGCAGAGTTATCCATCCGAATGATTGGGATGTATTTGTTACTGTCGTCCGTTTGTCCTGAACAGTTAAACTGTCTGCTGTTCTTCAGAAAAATCCTTCAGCTCCCACAAATGTGTTGGTTTTCCAGCATTTTTGTGAATTTGAACCCTTTTCAACAATGACTGTATGATTTTGAGATCCATCTTTTCACACTGAGGGACTCATATGTAACTATTACAGAAGGTTCAAACACTCTCACTGATGCTCCAGAAGGAAAAACCATGCATCAAACGTTTTGAATTTGAAGATCAGGCTAAAGTTAACTTATTTTGTTTTCTGGGAAACATTTAAATATCTTCCGTAGCTTCTGAAAGGCAGTGGCCTACTATATGAAAAAATATGATATTTAGGGCAAATAAGAAAAATGTAAACATCTTCATTCTGTTCATTCTGTTTTCACCCCCCGGCTCTTAATGCATCCTTTTCAAAATTATTGTTGGAAAGGGTTCAAATTCACAAAAATGCTAGAAAGCCAAAGACTTTGCGGGAGCTGAAGGATTTTTCTGAAGAACAGCAGGCAGTTTAACTGTTCAGGACAGACTTGTGAACAAATATCACTAAACAAAAACACACAGCTGTGGATCATTCAGGTAACATCCAACAGTATTAAAAACGTTTAAACGGGTCATTTTTATAAATGTATCTATTTTCTATTGTGGACTATGATGTAAACAGGTCAGTACTAAAAATATAACATGCATTTTGTATGATCCCGCTTTTTAATTCATATTTTGCAGATTCATGAAAAAAAGAATAACAGAGTAAGTGTTAGAAAAATAACAAAGTGTATATGTAAGAATAAGTGAAGTATTAGCAATAGATAATTTAAATTCTGTGATGTTTTGTGTGATTGGGTATTTGTTTGTCTCAGCACTACATCATGTTTAGTACAATTACTTATACAGTGTTATTATTACACAGTGGGTACAATTTAACAAAACGTAACTAAACTAAAACCAATCATAAAAAATATACCACAAATTAATAAGCTATTTGAAGGAATTGTATTGCTAATGTTTATTTGGGGAAATATATTATGTATAATGCGGTCAATCGATAAAAACAAATTAACATTTAAAAAAATAATTCTGTAATTGATCACAAATAATTGCATATAAATATATATGGATTTATATTGTCATAATTTCGCATTGGAACTCCAAATTAATGTAGAAAAAAGATAAAAATGGTTTATTTAAATTGTTTTAGGGCATCTTTTTACTAGGTAGCCCGTTAAATAAGGTCAGCGTTAATTATAGCCATTCAACATTCCAGTATCAATTCACAGCCATTATTTTTTATAATTTAACAGGCTTTGAGTGAACTTAAAAACAATCTTCACAAACAATAAACTGTATATGCATAAACAGTAAATTGAAAAAAAAGGAAGATGCATTAATTGCATTTTTTAAATAATAGTTTTTTTTTAGGAAGCATCATTTTTGGTTCCCTAAAGAACATTGTACCTTTCAGTGAACCGTTCTTAAAGCAACCATTTTTTTCAGAGTTTAAAGAACATTATAAATTAAAAAAAAAACTAAAAGAGCCCACATGCCAGAACTAAATAGCTGGAGCCCAAAGCACAAACGAGCGTTTCTAGTGGCCCGATAGGTCAAAGGTCGCATGACAGAAAGATAGCGGTCGACGCTGATGGCCAGCAGGTTCATAACACAGTCAACCACACATCACAGGCTAGGTTTCCTAAAGTCCACTGGCCGATCAGGATGTAATAAAATAAAGTCAGCCACAGCCAAGCTTAAGAGGAAGTAGTTGCTCACTCTCCTCAGGAGAGGGTTGACCCGAAAAGAGATCACGACCAGGACGTTGCCTGTGATGGTGATGATGGAGAGCGGGACGGTTATGAGAATGATCATGGCTATCCTCCAGGTGACTGGACCTGAGACCGTCACATCTGTCCCATTGCTTAAACTGGAGAGATTCAGTGTGAATGAGATGCTGTTCACCATTACCTGAAGATGGCAGAGAAGATGAGATTATCTTTGTGCTTTAAAACTCCAGTGCATGCGTCGTATTGCATCTTTTAGGGGATTCCTGATGTTGGATCATTCTGCGTAGACAAAACCAGTCATTAGGGTTGATTTACAAAAAATTAAAAAGCTGAATAAAAAAGATTTCCATTGATTTATGGTTTTTTAGGATCGGGCAATATTTGGGAAATCTGGAATCTGTGGGTGCAAAAGAACTCTAAATATTGAAAATCGCCTTTAAAGTTTTTTTTTTTAAACATTACTTATAATAAATATCATTACATTTTTTGTAAGTCACACCATGACTGTTTTCAACATAAATAAATCTTTACTTGTAACAATAATGGTGATTTCCGCAATGCAGAAAAGTCAGATGGAAATCACAGACAATGTGATCCTCTCTGTGACATCATTTCCTGTTTTATTTTTCTGAACGTCACATAGGTTAGACTCGGTTGACAATATTTTTCAAAAAGAATAATTTTTAAAGAATGCGTTTTGTTTATTCTTGTTTTTACATTCTGACATCATACATTTCAACCTGACATTTTTCTTTTCTTATGCCCCTAAAATATCAAAATTAATTTTAATGCAGAAATTAAAAACATAATAGAAGCCCCAGTGTATTTTATTAAGTATTTTTTTAATAAATTAATACCTAAAACAAAAACTGAGCATCAGATCATTAATGCTTCATTTATCTGTAGCCTTTGTTATCAATATTTGTTTACTTTATGATTACAAACTAAAATACAGTGACTTTTTACCTTGGTGATGACATTAATCCATCAAAATCTGATTGGACATGATGACTGCAACAATAAAATACAGAAAAAACTTCCGCAACGACCCTTCATAAGAACAGTAGACTAATACAAGTATCAGTAGATTAATACAAAGGCAGGCAGTATTTGTTCATGTTAGCCTGTTTATTGTTGGCCAGCCTGAAACAAAGGCATCATCATCCTGAAATCAACCCTTCTTGTATATTTAACTGACTTTCTGTTACATCCCAGAGTAAATGTATTATATAATCATAGATGTTTTTACAGCAGTCATCTCACTCGGTCTGTTAAAGCTAGCAATGAAGTGAATAAAAGTAAAAGACAGTGGCTTTAGGACTTCTAGGCTTGCTATAGTACACTTAATATAGTTACTATCGCTTGCTTTATAAAAAGACTTTAAGTCCTTGACAAACAGCACTTTCTAGTCCACGGATACAGATCGTTTTTCTGCATGCCGAGGTTAATCCCGTTAGACAGGTTCCTCTGTATGAAAAACCATCGCTCACTAAACGAGGAACATGGAGATCAATGAAGCAAGTATGGAAAACAGCTCTAATGTCATCAAATACCATTATTATTTACTTGTGTCCACTTTTAATCTAATTGCAATTGATTACTATAGTCGCTTCTGAATCCTCAATCAATTTTAGCCATTGCAAGCCTTATTGCAACAACTTGCAATAGTAAAATGTGCATTAATTGCTGAATTTTTGATAACCTCATTGTGGTCTTATTTTAGTCCAATACACACTTCAGCCCAGTTCTGGAGTAAACAAATGTAAATAAGTGCCTCTAAGCATGTCTAATTACAAGTTGTAGGATATGTATTCTGACTACTTTTAGATTACTTTTGACCCAATTTGTTTAGCCTATCGATTTGAATGGAATTATTGATGAATAATATGAATGCATTAAACAATACATCACTCCAGGGTTTCTGCAGAGGGTTTATGAGTTGATGAAAAGCTCATACTGAATTATTGATCACATTAATTATTTTGTGTTTCAAAATTTAGCTGAAAGGCATGGGATGTTTGTTAAATGGCAGGTTGCATTGTGACAACTTACTCCATACAGGGTGAAAATATGCCCCAGGACTGCATGCATTGTGTAAAATCTCCATATTTAACTGAAATAACTGCATTTGAAAGCACTGAAGCATATCCTAAAAATGCAGCGTTTTTATATTAATAATAAAATAAAGTAAATAAATGAAGATAAACTTACACAGTCAAGTCAAATTTTTATGTCAAATTCATGTTATTTCTAGTCCCTATAAATCACATCTTGCCTGGAATTACTATTTCCTTTTTTTTATGTATAGAATGCATAAAGAAAACCTGACCTGCAGTGGAGATGTTGAATCCTCTCAGATCTGTAATGTAACGCACATATTCACACTGAAGAAACTCTGAAGCTGGACAACTGCTGGACAACACTTCTCACTCCCAAAACTAAACTAACAGAACCCATCTATAGTCTCATTCGGAATTGAATCGAAGGCTTGCAAACTTTTATCAAATTATTTTTCAATTTATTTGCTATCTGAATCTCATACGTTAATCCGTTAATCGTCTCGATAATAAAAGTGGACTTTGTGTCCAGTGGGCAGATTTCATCATCTCTGCGGTTCATCTTTGCTCAGTTGCCAACAGTAGAGGGCGCTAAATAACAAGAAAAGTCGCCTTCTTTACCAACATCTTCCTATCGTTTCTGACAGCAGCATAACTGATTTTTAACCTAAATAGGTCTTGGAAACATTTTATCATACATTATTAATTTGCTACTATTCAGTGTATTTTATTTTTAATAAATAAACATTAAAAAAAAGATTAGAAAAAGGAAAATAATTATTACATTTATAAATAATAATTCATCATCACTTTTTTTTCTTAGGTTTTCCCCCAGAAAGTTAGCAATAAAAGAATATTGTCAGAAAAGCGGCATGGGATGTGCCATGAAACGATTAATCGCGTCCAAAATAAAAAAAAATTCTTTACATAATTTATGAATGTGTGCTGTGTATATTTATTATGTATATGTAAATACACACACATGCATGTATATATTTTAGAAAAATAGGCAATGTTTATTTATTAAATATATATATTTATAAAATAAATTATTTGAATATAAAATATATGTAAATATTTCAAAATATATATAGTGTGTGTGTGTGTATTTATGCATACATGATAAATATAGTACACAGAACACAGACATATATTATGCAAACAAAAACTTTTATTTTGGATGCGATTAATCGCGATTAATCGTTTGACAGCACTAAAAATAAAATAAATAAAACAAAATAGTATATGAATGAATGATGTCAAGTTTAGTTAACTGTCACTAACAGTCTATGGTTAACATAGACATTCAATCCTCAACTAAATAGGAATATATCCAGACCTTTATTTTGACATCGATAGTGAGTCATCAGTTCAGACTGCACTGCAGCGATGGCATCCTCTGCAGATGTCCACGTCCGAATATGTGAACAAGAAATCATCAAGTATGATTTAGAAATAAAAGCTCTCATTCAGGTATGACTGTTTTATTGTTCATATTGATAAAACTGAAACATTACGATTGTTGCCATATTTATGTTTTATGTGGGACAGTATAATTATTTTTTTTTAAATGCTGATAAAATTAATGAATTACAAGGACCATAAATGGCATTTTAATGTTATGGTGAATCAATAATTTTATTGTTGCTAGTGCCATGTTAGCATAAACTGATTTTACAAAGTGAGACATGTTCCTGGGACAACCAATCAGATTTGAAGAACCAGTTTATAGATTTTGTGAAGTTTATGCTTAAAATCACTGTTTGGTGCTTGTACATCAGTGTCATTCATCTATCATTTCCTTTGATTTTAGGGATTACTCGTGGTTAAGGTTAGGTTTAGGTGTAGGGATATGGTCAAGAATACATTTTTGGAGTAAAATGTTGTTCCAGGGTCAACAAAATATGTTGACCTAGGAACACATCTAACTCCGCAAAATCAGGACGTGCGCCATGTTAAATGATCATTTGTATTTGTTTTGCTAAATAATATTATTTTCCTGTAACTAGCTGATGTTTTCAAACATTGCAGGATGTCAGTGAATGCACAGGACCACAAAGCAAACTGACAGATTTCAATTTACAAGTAAAAGAAAAATTCAGCAATCTTAGACAGCGTATTCAGGTGAGAAGCAACACATGCAAATTTGGTGCTTATTTTAAGCAAATTCTAAACTAAATACTTTTTTTTTTTTTTAAACAGGATCTGGAGCAAATGGGAAAAGAACAGGACAAAGAGTCTGACAAGCTGATGCTACTCAATAAAGCAGAAGGACATCGGAAACAGATGCTTAGGTAATGATGCATCACTTGTGTTCTTCAATGCATTTTATAGAGAAATGCTCCATTTGCATTATTCAGGTGGAAGGAGGTGTGTATTTGCTCTTAAAAAAAAAAAAAAAAAAGTGTTTTTTTTTTTTCTTACAGCAATCAGACCGCTTGGAGGAAGGCCAATCTCACCTGTAAACTCTCCATTGATAAGCTAGAGAAGGAAGATTTGTTAAATTCAGAGGACATGTCAATAAGACACAGGTGAGTTTGAAAGCTGAAGGATGTTTTCAATGCTACTTCTGATGGCCTGAATCTGTTTGATCAGAAAGATGACTAAAGAAAGCCTCGCTCAGACCTCCAGTGGCATCACAGAGAGTCTGATGAGCATCAGCCGGATGATGGCACAGCAGGTCCAGCAGAGCGAGGAGACCATGAGCACATTAGGTGGGCATCTCGCAAGCTTTCCATTTCATCCATGTCTGCATGCTGGGAAACTCATGATGTATTAATTGGTTTATCTCCTGTAGCAACGTCTTCCAGGACAGTGCATGAAACGAATGAAGAGTTTAAAGCCATGACAGGAACTATACAGCTGGGCAGAAAGCTGATCATTAAATACAATCGACGGGAATTGACGGACAAGCTGCTTATTTTCCTCGCTCTCGCGCTGTTCCTGGCTACAGTCTTGTACATCCTGAAGAAAAGACTTTTTCCTTTCTTTTAAATGCAGAGCAATGAATAGCCTATGATGCATAAAGGATAGAAGAAGAGAAAGACACCTACAAGCCGTAAAACCTTTTTGCTTTCCTTGTGAAACTGTTGATCATGTCATGAAAAAGCTTTTACCGTTGACTGACGAAACTATGAAAGCAGCAACTAATTCGTCTTATCATCTTGTAGGTGTCATAAGTTATTTTTATACCATAGCATGGTAAATCTGCTAAATGCATAAATGTAAATATATAACACTTTTTGTGCTTAACTATAAATTATGTTTAATGTATTTATGATAATGATAATGTTAGGTTTAAAATGTTAGCTTGAATGCATTGTAAGTCGCTTTAGATAAAAGTGTCTGCTAAATGCATTAATTTAAATTTAATAATTAAGAGTACAATAAAGAGAAATTTTGTGAAGTACGGCAAAAATCTTACAAAAGAAGTGAATTATGAATTACATCTCTTCATTTTAAAACGTTTTACAGTGTAAGCCGATTATTATTTCTTATGACAAATCTGGAATTCAAATATTGTTTCATGGGTTCTAAAAAAAATAAAAGATCTAAATGAGTCTTGTATATCAAAGTTGTTATAGATTGGAAAGCCTAAAAGTCAAAATAGTTTATGAAAAGTTTATTTTATGTACTCTGCTGTTCAAAAGTTATGCTCTCTTATCTCTTCTGCTTGCCAAGGCTGCATTTATTTGATCAAAAATATAGTAAAAACAGTACTATAGTGAAATATTATAAATAACTGTTTAATGCTGAATATCTTCAAATGTAATTTATTATGTGATGGCAAAGCTGAATTCTCAGCATCATTACTCCAGTGTCACATGATCCTTCAGAAATCATTTTAATATGCTGATCTGAAACATTGTTTATATTTTTGATGAATAGAAAGTGAAAACCTAAATGTCTTTACTGTCTCTTTTGAATAATTTAATATGTCCTTACTGAATATAAGCATTATTTACTAACTCAAACAGTTGTGTTTTGCTCTGCATTGTTTCGATTTAACTTCTCATTTGTATTACATACAGTTAATAATTTAAGGAGGCTTATTTTTATGGAAACAGCATAGAAAGTCTTCACAGTTTAACGGTCAGTGTTGCCACCGGCCCTCAGTTTTTTCAGTGTGATGCCTCTAGACGCTGGAGGCTGTCACATGGACACCTACAGTATGACAGGCAATTTAGAGAGAGTTAAACTCACATCCCGGGCAGTGATGAAGCAGCAGCTGTTATGCAGGGCAGGATCCAGAGTATCACAGGGGGAAAAGCTCAGAAAAGCTATGGCCATAATCAGAGCTCGGCTGATAAAGAGGCATGCGACCCTGTCTTTCCTCCGATAAGACCCGGAAAAGCTGATTATTCCATCCCTGGTCTCTTTCTCGCTCTCTGTCTCTGTCATTCTCCTTCCATTGTGGCCGGAGGACAAGGTCTGTTATTTTTAGAGATGTGCGTCCATGTTATCTGACTTGTTCTTTTCAACGCCTCTGAAGAGTGGGCCACTATTGTAACCGTGTGACCTTTCTCTGTAACTCTCAGTGGCCCCGTATTTGACTTGAAATGACAATCACTTCCACATATATATGTATATATATTTCAGATGAAGGTGGACGCTGGTTCAGATGTGGTGGAGAGGGGGAACTGTGTTTAGTGATATGTGTGGAGAGGCCAGAGAGATGCCCGAGGACAATCTATTACTCATTTTAAGTGGCAGCAAATGTGGATGATCTTCCCTCCTCCATCCAAGTCTTTGCACCCTTACCTCTCTATGTCAAGCAAATTGTGCCATTCTGCTCACTAAGCAGAGCACTTTTGTGTTGTCAATCAAGTGGGAAATCAACCTTTGCAAGAATAGCATGCACATGATAAAAATGATCTAGGTTTGAGCATATAGACAAAAAGCGTTTAGTTTCACAGTAATCTCAGCGGGACGTTTTACTCTGACGACCCTTCAGATCAAATCACATGATACAGAAACATGATAAATGCTGAATTAGGCCTATATACAGTTTGGGATTATTTCTGCAGGTTTACATCGGTTCAAGTCCTCGCTGAAACGTCTTTGTTAAATATTATACTTATTTTTAATATTTGTATTTGATTTATTCGAATAAGTCATAGAAAAGGATATCTCAGATTCACCTTTGGTAAAAACAGTCACCCCAAAAATGTTTTAAATGGCGAAATAGTGTTTAGCAAAGGTAAAACAACAACAAAACACTTTAATGGAAAATATAGATGAAGCCGTCAATGACGGAAAGATACATTTAATAATAATAATAATAGTGTTTATCAATTTTAGGAATGTCATTTGTAAATACGAATCTACGCATATTTTTAATTCGCTTCTACGTCGAATATCAATTATTAGTATTGTTTATACTAATATATTAATTGTTATTCTCAAACCAAATAATAACCGCATAGGCTACATTCTTTAAAGTCCTTTATTATTTTCTCTTAAAAGGTTTACATATCAGACTTACACAAGCAAATGAATAACAACACCTTCATTGAGCCGTACTCTCTGGATACACACACACACACACAAATGTTTCTTAATTCATATATTGGTTACAGTTAATTGTTATGGTCTGATCATATTAATGAAAATGAGACTGGCCTTGAACAGAAAGAAAAGAAAAGAAAAAAAACACGGGAACTTCTTTCGAGATTAATAAAGGCTTCATAATAGCTACATCTGGTGAAAATTATAAATAATCTACCTATTTCACGCGCTGTTTATCTCTCATAATTTAACTCAAGTGGAAGCAAATGATTCAGACATGTTTTTAAAGAAAACAATTATATATACTGAAAGATATTAAAGCATAAGAAAGAATGCATCTGACAGAGCAAACCCATCCCGCATTCTGCAAATTCAAATAGGCTGTTATAAAAACAATTATGAAAATTAATATAAATGTCCATGCATGCAACTAAAGTTCTTTGTTTCACCAGGCTCGGATGCCGTGTAGTGAGGGAACCCCGCTGCTGGACTGAAACGGAGCCTGCACGTTATTTAGATCCCCAACTCCAAAGTTGATGTAGTTGTTGTTGGACTGTGAGGGCTGGATGGAGGACATGCTCGCTGGGTAGTTGCATGAGTAGTTCGTGTTGCCTGGACTCGGGAAATTACTAAAGGCAGGGTAGCTGTTGTAGGTGAAGTGATTGATCCCCACGTTGTAAGAAGTGTTGTATGTGGAAGCGTCGCCCAGGCACGGCTTTCCATCCCGAACCAGAACCGGCACCGAGATGCGCCTCGGAGGCGCGATGCCCACCATCTCCAGGGTCTGGTCCTGACGCTGCCTCTTGCACTTATAGCGTCGGTTCTGGAACCAGATCTTGACCTGTGTGGAGGTGAGTTTGAGCACGCTGGCTAGATGATCTCTCTCAGGTGCAGAGAGGTATTTCTGCTGTTTGAAGCGCCTCTCCAGCTCGTACACCTGCGCTTGAGAGAACAGAACCCGAGGCTTCCTCCTTTTCCTCTGCTTGGGTCGATCCGCATCATCCAGCTTCACATCTTCACTTGGATCTTCCTGAGAGCAGCTGATGTCTGAAAATGTATTATTAATTTCATTAATGGGACACAAATCGTCAATATAATAACACTTGGGCCTGTTTGTATCCATTCCATCCACTTAGAAATGTCTACCTTTTTTAAATTCAAACACTCTAAAAAATGCTGTGTTGTTTCAACTCAACTTTGGGTCAAATTTGTACTAACCCAACTTTTGGGTTAAAAATTTAATGCAAAAATGTAACCCAACGGTTGGGTTGTTCTAATGTAGGCTACATTTGACCCAAAGTTTTTAGAGTGCATGGACTTGTGACTAATACGTTTTCGTTGCCGGTTGTAACCTCTTGGATTTAACTTTAAAATTTTAAAACGTAATATACATTTTTTTATAACGTAAATGTAAAACATTTTACATTTTAGTGAGTTTCATTTCATGCACTGGTGCCGTTTTATCCTACGTTCTTAAAAATAAAGATTCCAAATGGAGTTTTCGCAGCGATGACATAAAATTTAAAATTCCCTAAAGAACGTTTTTGAACAGCTCTTAAAAGAACCATTTTGAAACCAAGTTTGAGGCACATTTTATTCCGAATATGATCGGTGGATGTTAAACTTTCTGTATATATCCTAAGATAAATAAAAAAATCTATGATGATTTTAAATAAAATGATTTTTTATAATATATACAAACACTATTTTTATAGTGCAGACAGTGATTTTTATTCATGAACTTTTTTCTGTTTTATTAGCCTACTAAAAACCGGAATAAAAATAGCAAAGAATTACAATTATTGTAGTCTAATTAGTGTTATAATCAATCTAGACACACTGAAAAAAAAGAATCATTGAATTAATGAAGTGGTTGCAATCATACTTTATTTAACAAGCTATAGTTAAATAAACTAATTTAGTTGATTAACTTTCAGCAAAATTTGTTTATTTAAATGTAATTAAATTTTTTTTATTGCAACCACTTACCATAAAAAGTAGTAGGCTAAATTCAATGATTCATTTTTTTCAGTGCACGTGCGCTTATTTAAAAATGTTTTTTTTCTTTTAATGTAACTCAATATTAGTAGATGTGCATTTTTAGCTGAGTTTTTAAATAATCATGAAACGGCATCTTTAGTTTCCAATAAATGTCCGACTCTTGTGAGAGCTCACCTTTTTTCTCTTTGTCTTCAAACGCGTCATCCGTCTTTGCGTCTTTAACATAGTCCATTTCTAGGAAACTCTTCCCATAAAAGGCAGCGTTACCGAAGTTCAGAGGGCTGTTTTTGGTGCCTTTGTCGTCCTGAAGGTCTTCGCTGAAGAGAGAGGCTCCGGATGGCATGTCCATGAACTGCTCTTGTTTGAAAGTGGACAGCATGCAGGATGAGCTCGGAATTAGGGCACTGTCCAGCCGCTGAGACATGTCCAGAGACACCAAGTCCTCCTGATTCTGCTCCAGGTTCAGTATGTCCCGCACTGAGAAAGGAGTGGAAGTCATCTGGCTGGAGAACATTGCCGTGGAATGATGGTCCTCTTGGGCGACCCGGCTGGCATTTATCAGGGGAGCCTGTTCGTTTAAAGAATAGTGTGAAACTTTTGTGTTTAGAGGTAGCCTATAAACCCAAGTTTATGTTTTTAATAGAGCCCTCATAACACACTTTTGGGGTGTAAGGAGTGACTGCATGCTGTAATGAGGCAGGGGGCGTGGCTCAACATTTCAGAGCTTATCATTGGACAAATGACGTATAATATTAAAATGACTCGTGAGAGTTCCATACAAGTCCATGCATAAGATGTAATATCCTCCAATTATAGCAACTTTACTAACACCTACAAACATTGCTGTTATCCATATCCATTTTTTAACGTTTGTTTGGTGTTGCCTGTTGTTAATAGTTGCAATGCTACTCAGGTCAACGCTTTTTATCAATTCAGCCAGTCTTGAGAGAGATGGATTTCTTAGCTATACCTTCGAGGCTGCATTTGTCCCTTTTGGTTAGATCTGGCACTGTGCGCAAAATGCGCATGCACTCGGTTTGATTGTTTTCCTCTTAATTGCTTAATCCAGAGGAAACCACGGGCCAGAGAAGAGTTTTCTCCAAGAGATCAGACACTGGCATTGCTGGAACCTGAAACCTGCAATGACAAACCCAACTGTCTACCACTGAAAGATTCTGGTGCCACTGGGTTTGTTATCAAGACGTGATAACAGATGACAACAAACCAGAAACCCACCCACGCCGAACAGCCGCAGCAGAAGAGCAACACATGGCGATTCATATGAAATATAGACCGGTGTGGAGGAAATTATATAATACAAGAACACATGTAGCCTACAGATTAGACTCAAAACATCTGTGACTGATAGTTTGGTAACACACTATACCAGTTACAGTTTGGACATTTATATATATTATATATATATATATATATTTTTTTTTTTTTTTTTAAGTATATATATATATATATATATATATATATATATATATATATATATATATAATTTAATAATATTATATTTAATATAAGTTTGTTTTAGATCAAATATTTAGCTTGTATTTTTTTTGACAATGCATTTAGACGACAGACAATAAAGTAGACAATTTTAGACAATAGTTTAACTAGTTTCTTTATGTGAATTAATTCTTATCAAAAGTGCTTATTTAAATTTGTAGTTTTATTTAACCAAATAGACTCGTTCTGGGCCTTTGTGATCCGTTATATAATCAGCCTTCATTACTTTAATAAATTTTTAGTGATTCATCAATAATAATAACAATAATAAACTAACTACGAGCTCAAAGACTGCTTATTGCAATTGCATATTAAACTAGTTCCTATCTGTTAAAAAATTTAATTACGGTGCAATATGGACACCAATCCATGACACCATTAATTATTATTTATTTATTTTTTGGCAGCAGTATTGGACAGTGTTGCCGTTCCTCTGGATATTAGTCATAGTTTGTGCAGAGGAGACAGACAGTATTATCGTTTATTTGATCTCTGACGGTTAATGCTGCAGAGTAAATGGTGCACAAGAGCTTCATGTTTATAGTTTTGGAGGAAAGCAGTGCGTCTGGTCTCAGACAGGCGTTTCTGATTAATGAGCGCGAGCACTTTTCTCTATGAGCGAATCAACACTCCCTTATCCATCTGCAATAATTGGTGAAATAAAGTAAACTGACTCCGCAGCTTATGCAAACTGCTTTATATCACTATGATTTATGAAGCATATCCTCTACTGAGCGCCATTGTGATCCTCATGACGGATGGAACTCAAAACATGCACATGTTGTTTTTGAGAGTTCACTACGGTTTTCTGAGACAGAGCTTGCTTGGAACTGAGTCGATTAATTCATCTCGTTTGATGCATTTCTGAAATAAATATTATGACAGACTACACGGTCGAGAGAAGAAGAGACACAAACTCCCATAAAGCAACTGCATCTAGGTCTGTCTTTCAACAGCGCATTTGGAGCAGATAAAGAGCTGGATAACGTTCTTGAAAACTTCCTGTTGGTCGACCTGTTTAGGAAATGATGGGACAGAGGGGTGAGATGGGTGTTATCTAAACGAGTCTGTGCAGTGCTGAAACCACAGACCTCTTCATCCCTGTCAATCACTTCCGAATTGAAGCTCGTGCACGAGACCTGGCTCGCTGCGCGGGGATTTTGAATGGATTTATATCTAACACGTTTTTTTACACTTAGCTAATTTAACACACAGGCAGCTGTTTAAACTCGCTTCAACTAAATATGACTGGTGCTAAATGTCAAGACAGTCATCTTTTTTATTATAGAATTAAATATGCACAAATGGTTTCTTTTGTTTTCTTGAGACATTTTTTTTCATTATGTAACATTTAATTTCATCGTGCAACATTAGATATTATTGGAATATGTGTGCAATTAGATAGGCCACTTTTATAACCAATTAAGGAATTGTGTTTATCTTTATTTTAAGCTTTTCTAAATAGTCTAACTTTCTTGCTTTGCTAAAAGATTCTATATCTGATAAAATTGTAATGTGTTTATTTGTGTGTTTATTCAGCAATTCTGACGACATAATTAAACATGCATCGGTTAAATTACAATAAACACTGTTTTAAAGTAGCTATAAGAAAGTAAAGCTAAAATGTCTTCTCATATGCTGTAGTTTTTTGTAGTTGTAGACTAGTCGTTATTTATTATTACAATGATTTAGCCTAAATTAAACTGTAAAAAGTCTTTTAAAGAGCCATAAATTAGCCTATAATACATTTGTGTATATTTCAACCCTAAAAGTTAATGCACATTATTAATGCATGCCTGTATCGAAAGAAATTCAAATTAAAACTACGAGGTTGAAGTTGCAAAACCAAACACTGTGAGATCAGATGTAGATGATCTCTAATAGGCCTGATGCATGAAAAACAGAAGAAAATCATTACGCTGATTTAGAGCTGTGAGTTTTGTCATCACATCATTTGTCTTACACGTCTTGGGGAATAACAATTTTCTTTCTAAACTCATGTTCACAGCTTTGGCAGTGGATTAGTCAGACAGACAGGATCATGATTGCTCCCGATGGGAGTCAGATGACCTGCTCTTCTTTGGATGCCTCAGAAATAGTTTTGACTACTCGCTCACACTGAAACATGTTCATATGCTCATATTTCAAAAAGGCTTTGTCGCTATATTAATCATAAGAGGGTTTTTGCAGCTGGTTGCTCCCGTTTGATTTCACAGACCATCCGGCAGCTGAGTTCATGAATGCCACTGGATGTGGAGTTTATATAGTGTCTTGGACAAGTGCCTGTTTCCCAAATTTAGATTCCTTTCTGTCCTGAAGTTTCTGCGAGTCTGCCTCCTGGTGGCGGATTTAAACATAGCAGCGCTGTTTCATTCATTCATCGACATAATAATAACCTCTTCACAAAAAACATAAACACATGTCCGTCTGGCAGTTATATTGGCAGAGATATTTATTCGATAGTTTTAAACACATATTTCGCCTAAAAATGAAATGCTGTCATCATTTACTCGCACTAGTGTTTATTCCAAACCTGTATGACTTTCTTTAGTCTGCAGAACACAAATAAAAGCTATTTTGAAGAACGTATGTAAACAAACAGTTTTCATCACAACCCACTTCTATTATAGACTACACAGAGTTTTTTAAAGTTTTAGTCAGTGCATGGTTACACACACACACACACACACACACACACACACACACACACACACACACACACACACACACACACACACACACACACACAAAATAAAAAATAAATAATAAATAAGCAACTTTAACTTTTTATAATGCTACAATTAAGATTATTTTAAATGTTACCTGAATGTGTGACGTCACTGCACAGGTGAACTTCATTAAGTACAAACACAATTAAAAACTTTTGGAATAGTATAGATAAGCTTGTCCAATAAAAATGAAATCCCAAATCCAGAATTTAAATCCAATTGAATTAAATTAAATTTAATCAAAAATCCAAAACATAAAATGAAATCCAAAATTTAGTAAATCTATAAAAAGAAAACTTATAATTCAGTGAATTATACTTAATTTTAAAATCTGTTCTGACTTTTGAGACACCTGTTGTTAGATGCAATAAACAATACAAACAAAATTATTTTTTAAATGCAAATTGAAATGTTTTAAAATTAAGTTTAGGATTACTCATTAACTCATTAAAAAAAGAACAAATGACAACCCTGTTAAGTATCCTATTTTCCTCACATTGCATTACTCAAGAGTTTAACCTACAGATCTTGACCAAAGTTTGTTATATCTATATGCAATGGTTATAAATGACCGCTAGAGGACAGTAACGCAATGCTTTACACGACTGTCACAATGATCCAAGCACATAAAACAAAGAAAAAATAAAAACATTATTTGCTAACCTTGCTCAGTCTCTACAAGTGTTGCGATGGATTAACAGGTTTGTTTAGCTGTGCAATTACTGTGTCTATACAGCACCAGATTTAACTAGATAGATCAAGTAGGCTACAGTGTGTTCAATAAATTGTACTAACAACATACCAACTGATCAGCTGACAAAACTTCTTCCTGATACAATCAGTTGATAAAGACTCAATAAAAAAAGTTGAGTTGATTTAAAGCATTTAGGAACTTTACACACTGTAAAGACTGGAAGTCTATTCATAACAACCCCATTTTCATCTGTTATATACATTATGGCGCCTGATCTGACTAAAGTCTATTAATCAGTCTCTGTATCATTGCACTTTTATAACCGTGTATGCAGAGGTGGGTAGTAACGAGTTACATTTACTTCGTTACATTTACTTGAGTAATTATTTGGGGGTAACTAATACTTTTCGGAGTATATTTAAAGATGGGTACTTTATACTCTTACTTGAGTAAATTTTTTGGGGAAAATCTGTACTTTTTTCGTTACTATGGGCGACGCCCCTCTCGTTACTTTATCTTAATGCAATAAATGTTATAAATGCTTCAGTTTATTCCAAACGCGCCGTCTACGTTTCTCTGGGCAATGAGCGATGCCCATTCGTGAATGATTCATTCTTTTGAGTCAATTCTGTTCAAAGGCTTGATCAAACCGAATGGCAAACGAGTGAATTGGTTCATGAATCAGTTTGAATGAGTCGTTCAGTTCCCTGCCGCACGCGCTGAGCGTCTGAAGTGGTTCAC